>NW_020955289.1:886509-897478 GCF_003031625.1 Empidonax traillii | reverse complement strand
AGCGTGGGTAGAGCCCCTCTCAAATCTTCGTTCGCGAAGCCTAGCCATGATGATGAGTCAAAATCACCTTACTATGTGACTTTTCTACTAGCAAACCTCTACTCCACAGGTATCAGATACTTTTCAGATTCAGTGGCTGATGATAACTTATTAATTAAACTCAGATCAATAGCCTTAACTCAAGTTTGGTAGGTCTAATTCAAAGTTGAAAAAGAGCTAGTGTGTGTGAAAGCCAGTGTACTTTATCAACCATAGCGGTTCCTTTAAAGAAAGATTTTACAACTTACACGCCTTGTCTTGCTATGCTATTAGTCAACCATGTCACTATGAACTGTTTAATTACTGCTATGAGTACATAAATATCATACCTTCAGGTACATACTTCTTGAATTAGGTCAGCAATATTAGCCAAGACATGAAGATACCTGCAGTTTGGAAGCACATTTGCCCTAGTGTATCAGAAAATTTCCTGAAGTACTGAGGTTGCATTTTTTTTAATATCTAATGATGAATTTATTTTTACAATACCTTTTTATTGTTTCAGCCAGACAAGGACTCTGTTGACACTGAACTTTCACAGAAACAACTGATATGTAACTACTGCCTTGAAACTAGACATCCTGCTACACAAAGGGACAAACCAAACTTTGAAATGATTGGATTAACTTTTCCTAAAGCAGTTGAAATTTCCAGAAAGCAAAATGGTGCATTTAATTCTTGCGGTTTTTGAGGTTATGCCCCCTGTATCAACTTTTGATTACAAATCCCCTTCAATGCTGATAAATGTATTAAAACTCAAAAGAACTGAACCGATTGCTGACAGTTGTGCCATTGCACAGAAAAATGCACAATTATTTATTATGTACCCGCAGATTTACTGAGACAGTAAGTAAACTCAGTGGTAAGGATATAGGTGACTTGGGTGCTAATAAACTCACAAATCATGGATGATTAAAAATTAGAGTGGAAGGAGGATGACAACAGTATGTTCTATTACTATTAGCAGTTTTGTACTTACTGATGATCATGTGACTGTGAATGGTGTAGCTGCAAGCACAACATATGTTTCTAGGAACTGAGGCCAGAGGAGATGTTTTAACCAAGGAGGTACCAGGCAAATAGACTCAACCTGCACCACAAATTGGGCAAAGTACAGCAACAATGAACTAGCAGAGGCTCTACCCTACATAGACACTAACTTTGTGGAGCTTAATGACATTTCTATAGTGTAGTTATAACATGAAGTTTCACTACTGTGGCTAACTGTTCCAATATAATTCATTCAAGGCAAAGAAGAATGATGCTTCAAAGAGAAAATTTGAAGTTACAAAGTTAAAACCCAGGAAATCCACACACCTAATTCCTGTCACATTGTGAAATCCGAGTTCTGCACGTACATCTCCTTTAGCTCTCATTTCTATCAAAAATATGCACAATTTTAACACAAATTTCTATTAAAATATGCAAAATAAAACATAGCAGATACATGCAGACAATTAACATATTGTATTAACTTCTGCATTTTTTATTCTTTACTCAATCCTCTGTATTGCATTAACTTTATTTTGCATTTTCATTGTTTTCCTTTCACTACCATAAAACCAATTTGGTCTTACTAATGTTATTCTAAATGCTTTCAAATGGATCAATTCACTTATCATTGGGGTGAAGAACTGAGGAGGGGTCAGCACATACCTTAGCTGTTGAAGTCAATTTTCTGCTAGATTGAGTCAAGAGAGCAACACTGCATCTGTTTGTATTGTTCTGTATCGGTAAATGAAACTTTCCTTTTTTTGTGTGTGTTTGGTTCGGGGTTTTTTTTGGTGTCTTTTTTTTTCTTTTGTCTTTTTGCAACAAAAGCTTGGTATTTGCAAAAGCTGTAAGACTGTGGAGACCATAACCTAAAATCATGAGAGCCACAATTTTTATGACTACAATCTTCTTTTCCTGGTGTTCAGGCAGTGGTTTTGGGGTGGATTGCGCTGCATGCGTTCTGATGAGACATTTACAATCTCCTTTATGCAAATTACCCCAGCAGCTGTTTAAGAGCTGTGGTTGTCAGACCAGCAAGGAGAATGTGATTTGGTATGTCACAAATGGGGCAGGGCTTTATTAGGCTCTGCTACAAAGTTTTAGCAGATGCCTTAGCACAGATTCAGTGTGATCCTGTAACCCCATTATAACTTTATTGCTTATGGAAAAGAAAACACAAAAAGCTACCAAATACTGTGGGGATTCTCGGAAACAAGCACTTCACACTGTCTGTTTCTGAATTAAGTGCAAATAATAAATTTAATCTTATCATTTAGAGTGGAAAAACTGCAATTTTCCCCAAAGAAATCATATTCAGATGAAGGAGTTTTCCTGGGGAAAACCCCACTAATAGCACCTTTAAGACTGAGAACATTTTACGAGTAAAAGGAGAAGACTGTTTTTTGTCTTTAAAAATGGCTCGCCATAAGCAAACACCATTTACAGGTATAAACATTAAGAGCCTTTGGTAGGACTGCCCATTGAAAAGGCTATGTCTGGAGACAGATTAAAAGGAGGATTCTTTTAGGCCTGAAAGACACACATCTGATTTAGTTCACTTTCCCGTGATTGTATTACAGGTTTTCTTTTATTAAGTTTCACCTTGAACTGATGTTTCTTATTCTTCTTATGCTTGTCATCACACAGCTCCAGAACCTCACTTCTACAACATGTCTCAAGAATTATGGCTCCCTTACAACTCTCTGATATTCAATATATAAATTTGAGGCCATTTTGGACCATTTTTCTTTTGAAAACATTGTCCAAATCAAACTCACTCCCTTTCTCAGCCAATATTTATTCCCTGACACACTTCTACTGACCAGATGTATCTTTTCAATTTCTGTTCGACAAACGATGATGATCAGAATGGGGTAGCTAGATGCTACCAGCTACACTTTAGCAGTTTGGATTAAAATTTTTTAATACAGTTAACCAAAAATATGTATCTGGCATTTCAGGTGAGGTCTTAACGTTACCTACACGATAGCATCAACACTTTCTTATATCTTCTCAGAACACAGGTAACCTGATAGCATTTGTCTTTTAAATGGCTCATCAATTTGGTGGCTCCTATATGCTGTGAATCACTGTCGTCCTGTTATCAACCTTTTTTGTTAAGTAAAAACGCAGTCCTCTTTTCTTCTGCTCTATCAACCTGTATTTTACCAGTTATGCCTCGCTAGTGGGGTGGACAGACATTACTAACATTGTCACCTAGTGACAATTGATAACATACTGTGTTTAGAGGGGAAAATATTTTTGAGGTTTTAAGCCTCTTCAAAATTTCTCAGAATGCTCCAACCTTCATTTTTTTAAATGCCAATAAGCTGTAAATTCTAAGTCCTCAGAAGAGTAACGACACCAGTCCTTATTCGAGTCTACTCAAGGACTTATTGGTAGAATTTATTAAACAAATAAAAAAATACTCCTAGAACATAAATATATTTAACCATTATTTGTGTCCGTACATCTGACTACAGTTGTCTGCTACGCATCTTTTAAAGTTTGAGTTAAGAACAAAAGAGTTCAAAGGAGATGACTTGAAGTGATGGAACAGTGAAAACTGTTTTTTGTAAAAGAAGTTGAATTTTGACCTCAATTACATTACTTGCTATGGCAAATATTACAACATGTATAGCAGGCATCATGAAAAATCTTTCCAGTTGCCACCTGCAGATGCTACAATGGTAATCTATATACTCAGGGAATTAGGAAAACAATAAAATTTTGTAACATAATAATTTTAAGGAAACCACAATACAGTAAGTGTATTATCCTTAATGTAACTGTGAAGCTTAGGAGAATATTCTACATTCTTCTAAGATTGAAGGTCCATGCTCTGAAAATCCAGCCTTCAAAATTCAACTGAAATGTAAAGGAAAAAAGAACTCGAATCCACTTTGTGTGTGTGCAAACATATAGTGCAGTCCTCCTAAAACCTGGCGGACAAACAAACACATTAGACCATAGCGATGGTTGACTTCAGGACACTGACTGCTCAAAAGAATTACTAACACAAGCACTGGTATTATATAATTCTTTTAGAATGGAGGTTTTTTCATGAGGAAACTAAAAGAAACTACCCCGAAGGGCTTCAAGACAGTATCATTAAAACCAGCAAAATGCAACATGAGAGTTTCACCTTTTCATTTGAAAGTATTATCAGAATAAACTTCATCCATTAGCTCAAAACTGTGTGAGGATACAAAAGACCTATTAAATCTCCTCTATAAACTACAAATTAAACATTTTCTTTTCCCCAAAGACCGCTTTCTGCCACTCCTCTTGTACAATAATCTCTTCAATTATTTCATCTGTTCCCCACAAAATACTGACTTCCCACTTACACTCAAATCCTTAAATGATTTGTGCCAGCTTTATACAGAGGGTTGTATATTACCAATTTAGCATCTGTCTGAATTGAAACTGCCCAAAATTTCCTGGGAATACTTCAGTCATGACTCTTTTTGTTCAACGTTTCTCTGAACTTGGCTTGTTACATCTGTAAATATGGACAAGTATATACAACTACCATCTTGAAATGACCATTATAACAAAATGCTGTAGTTAGCTCTCCACCTGGAAGCAATGGAACTGGCTGGGCACTCTTCTCGGCATATATGTCTTCATTTCATGTGAAGAAATCTCAAGCTTTCTTCAAGCCTAGTTCAGCAAAGATAGCCCCTTCTCCATTCACACTGATACCCTTTCTCCTCACTCTCTCCTCATGGATCAGCCTACCAGAAGCTATCCCATCCCTCCACCCTTGCTTCCTGAGTTCTTGCTTTTGTCTCTTCTGTCATTTGAAATATTCTCTTATTCTCTGAGACCTAGTAACTCAGCTCTGTCCACACATCATGCTCTGTCCTATCTTCTTGGTTTTGTCTTTTTTTTATAAGTACCAAGTTACTGTCAGCTTGAAAATCAGCCTGGGAAAACAGATGGCCAGCTATACATCACAAAAGTGAACCAGAGTAAAATTCAAACTTTTGTTAAAATGACGAGTGAGGAAGAAGTCAGATGGTTTCAAATACCTTCACAAGTTTACGTTATAAAGAGTCTACCTGAATGGGGAAGGAAAGGAGAACAGCCCTGCTCTGCACAATAAAAGGTTCTGCAGACAGCCTACCTTAGGTCCCTCATACTAGATGTCCCACTGCTTTCACTGCCCACCAAGGCACTCTGCCTTGGGCACCAGGATATCTGAGGGCTACCATGGCTCACAAGGGCTGGATGAGGAGCTTCTCTCAGTCCAACTGCATTGGCTCCACCCCCATCAACACCAACAGCATCTGAACAGCAATTGCCTCTGTGGTGTGGTTTTGTGGAAAGGTAGTTGTACACTGCTAAGGCCAGAAGGGTCAGCGAGGGAACAGCAGTAGGTATGTGTTCCCAATTGCATAGGCGTATGTTGTCCTTCCTAATACTGGTTTCAGCTGCAGACTGCCAATCCCTGGCATGTCTCAGGGTCCTCTCCGAGGTTCATTTTGGCTTTATGAGTTAATCATGTCAGGAGAATTCATTTAAACTCACATGCCTTTAGGAGTAATTATATATTTAAATGATTAAACAAATCAGGAAGAAAACCTATCTACTGCAGAACGAAGCAGTTAACATTGAAATTCTTTTTTGTATTAGTATCACAAGTTGTTTGTAAGTAACATACTCATTTTAGACATGTAAGGAGTTCTGCCATGCCCTGCAAAATAAACTGTATTTTACTGGTGCCCGGGTGTTTCATAACTTCTATTTATTTGCTGCAAGAGTGGAGAATTAAGATAGAGTAGTTTATTTCACCAAAAGACTGACAAATGGCTCATTAGACACTTATGGAGCTGAAGCTAATTGTACGATTTTTTGTTGTATTAATTGTCACTGCCTGCTTAGCTGGCTAACACTGGTCATCAATACAGAGCTTTTCCCTTTCAATCTCCAAAAGAGATGTGTAAAAAAAAAGGAATTTTAAAATAAACAGAACAGTATTTATTTCCTAATATAAACAAAAATACTATTTGGATTGGAGGAGCATGAGGGAGGAGTAAGAGAGGATTAATGCGCTGGCTGTTCCCCACTGGGGCCACCAATAACAATCAATCCCAAACAGCAGTCACCTCACATCATCTAACAGCTTGAATCGTAGATATTGAAAGATTCTCTCCCCCTCTTTTTTTCTGTTCGGATTAAATATCATTTACATTGCATCCTTTTTTTTTATTTCGTCAGAGACATAAGGTCAGAATTGATTGAATATGTACTACCTGCATATAATGATTTCCAGTTTTTTACAATCATGTGCTAATGCTGCACAGTAATGGCCTATGGATGAAGAGACAGATGTACTACCAGTCATTCGCTACACATTTGCATTAACAAATCATCATTTAATTGAAGCCCATCCAACAAGTTTATGCTACTTAAATAAAGTTCCTTTCCATAAAAGATGCCACAATGACACATGGTTCTTAACTGCAAGGTAAATAAAAAGTAGTATTTATTTTCTTGTCACTGGTTTAGGTAAGTATTAAAATGTACACTTATTAATTTGTATTTTGCTCAGAAATAAACCACCTGACATCTAACATAGCAATGCAAGCTAGTACTACTATGAGATGAGATAATTCACTTTTAGAAATAATCATTTTGTAACACCACAATTTCATGCTTTACAGATTTTTATTTCCCCCCAAAATATATAATAGAACATAGCTTATATAAAGGCTATACATGAGTTGTGTGCTAATACTTTTAGGCAAGCTCTAATAACACAAACCTCAAACCCTGCTGCTATCAACATGGGCTACAATTTTTTTTTATGTCTCATTGTTGACTACAAACATTGGCACCACACTTAGACATCTAGTTGCCTCCCTCTACAATTTAGATATTACTGCTTTCTCTTTAATACTGTCTAGGGAACAATTCAGGTAGGTTGTGATGCCCCTACATGTTTCAGATATAGAAAACCACTATCTATTCATTTCTTCTTTCAGAACGTGTTGCAAAATATTAAAATCTGAGAAGAAAGCATGTCATAAAATGAGGAACCTATAAAACCAATTTTCTCTCCTTCTAGAGATGGTTTAACAGTACTTTCAGCATATTCATTTCATGGTACATTTTTGCATCTGCAAAGCAGAAGAAAGATATTTTGGTACTGTCTGTTAAACTGACAAACAATACTTCGAAGTTAACATGCAGGGACAAGAAGATATATTTTTAATTGTGTTTTTGGCTTAAATCTACATTTTCTAGAAACCACAATCTTTTAGGATGAAAGCACTATATAAATGAAAGATGGTATTAGTAATAATAGTTGACATCCTTTACTTTGCTGGTATTGGCTTACATCTAAACACATCATTGCAATCTTTTTTTTACCTAAATACAAAAATAATCAGCTATTTCCCTTTCCTGCTGATATACTGAAAATAAAATATTTATTAAAAAAAATGAAAAAAGAAGTATCTCAGGAAAACTAGAAAATTCATTCTGAGAGTGGGAGAAGGCAGTCTTTTTCTAACTCGAGAAAACAGATTTTAAAGATGAACAGGTATCTTTTCCTTCCCTTCAGGATTGTCTAGGGATGTAAGGAGACAGGGGAGCCTCCAGGTTGACCTTTTGTTGTTGGTACTGATGACAGAAAATAGAAAAAATTTTACCATACCAAGATTGAAACTACAATGTGAAACTCAGAAATATATCTTAAAGCACACTGCAGCATTCAAGAAGAGATAAATGCTAAGATTTATTTCCTCAGACAAGAAGCAGTGTATAAAAGCCACAAAATGCAATCCCATGCAAAATAAACAGACATACAAAAAACTCCAAAACCTACTGTGATGTGCCTGCATGTTCTCCAAGCTTTTTTTATATGCTAACTCAGAACAGTAATTACAGATCTTGCAAGTTGACTTCTGTTTTCCAGAACTATGAGTTGTACGTAAAACACTCCTTTTCATCAAAACAATTACCATTAATCAAAACAGTGAAAGCTAATACCACTCAAGTCCAACCTACTGCTGTGCCCAGCAATATATCAAACTGTCTGTTGTCAAACACACTAAACAAACTTCAACAGAATGTTTTCACTACAAATAAGAGAAAACATGCTTGCTAAGTGGTTTTTAGCCAAACTGCAACCTCAGTAATCCATTCTGTCACTGGATTTTAATTTCCAGTAGTCAATCACAGCCTCAGACAGATCCATATTTGACTACAGAGAGATAACTCACAAATGAGTACCTGCAAATGACTACTACAGCCCCAAATTTGTTTAGGGATTTATATCTATGTACTCAGGTTTATACCTTTACAACCATCAACTTTTTTCAATATGAAACTTTAAAATTATAAGAGAAAAAGGAAAACTATGTACTACTTTTCACCATTACTGTCCTATGAACACTTACACTAGCTTAAAAGTACTGTATTTTCTTCCAGGTTCATAATCATTCAAACTATTACTACTGTTTCTTAAAATCTTTATTACAAAGAAGCTGCTACCTCAGAATTTGTTAATAAATTAACAAAAGCTTATCTCCAGCAATTCAAATTCATATTAAACACAGATCGTATCCATGATGACATATTATAAATAGTCAACAAAACCAGATATGCTTACATTTCTCATGGCAACTCTCCTGCCTTACCTAAGAGTCTTAACTGTTTCCCCTAATAAAGAAATACAGCATTTGGTATCTGACAGAAAAAATCTGTTTAGCCATGAAGTCTTTTTTTTTTTTTTGCAATCGGTAATCAATGCAGAAACTGAAGTTTTATATAAAAGAAGAGATACAGACGGACAGGAATATTGGAGTTTTTACAAACAGATCAGGCCTTTATTACCAGCAAGCTCCATTATGGATTTGTGAGCTTTGTAAGCCAAGCTCCCCCAAGTGTAATTAAATTTTTATTTATAATGTGTTTGTGACTGTTAACTTCATGTTGCCTCTGCTTGTTCCCCCTACCAAATCCAATGTGAAATAGTATTCCACATTTACTGCTGCAGAGAGCAGTGCTTTATTCAGTTGCTGAATTCATCTCTAGCCTTATAAGAGACGAGAAGTACAAATAAACATACTGTGTATTATTTATACACAAACACCCGTGTCTTTAAGCACAGATATATACATATACACTCCTGCATGCAGACGCTCTAAGCCAAAACTGAGGACAAAAGAAGTACACGTCAGTTAAAATTGAACACATGTGAGCAAGCATCACTTTTTTTTCCTACCAAGAGCGCTATTTATCACATATTTATATCGTGGAGAGACAGGAAAGCTTCAGTAAGACAGGGCGATGCAGCACTGCAGAGCACATTTTATGCCGCAAGCCATGTCTGAGATTAGTGTAAATGTACCAGGAAAAGGTTCTAAACTCCAACAAAGCTGGCATCTACACTTTATTTTTTGTTCATTTATGAGGAGGACTTCATGAAAAAGCCCTCTGACTCCAAGAATGTATTTTTTATTTTTTTGTATTAACTCTATTTCTGCTTTCATTTAGGTATTACCCTCTGGTACCAATACTTATATGAAAAAAAAAAGAAGCTTAATATAAGTAACCACAGGAGGATCTCTTCTCCCCTTGAAAAACTGCAAATAAAGATGTCAGCTATTGAGTATATTTGTGGCGTCTCCAGCAGCTGCTGTTAAATACCAGCTGGTCTAGCTGATTAAAATTACCTCCGAGTTGGTATTATAAAGATGCCTGGGCAGCGTTGCTGTATTAATGGATTATTGAGTGAGCGATGAAAACCTTGGCCAGCTGATGCGTTTTATTACAGATAGGCTTTATGATGTGTAATCACTGTAATTTTTATAACTAGAGGAAATGGGAAAAGAGAAGAACCTTCTTTCTCCCCATACTCATACCGAAATCAGTTAAACCAGATTTTTTTTTTTTGCCAGTCTGTTACTTAGGAGTTAGCTAAATAATTTGGATTTTAATAGTTTCTGCATATGTAAGACTTTATTCACATGTACATATACACAAAGAATGAGAAACTATGTTCAAGGCTACCCTGTATTTACCTATTTTACATATGCTTAGGTTTACACATTGGGTATTTATTTCATCCTTTGACTACCAAGCAAATGCTGCTACTGGCCATGTGAGATAAAGCCTTGTGCATTATTTAATGACTGAACTACACTGCAAACACACCTTATATTCTCCAGGTTCAGCAACTCAAGTGGTGGGGTCTTATGTCTGGTTGCTCCCTATCTCCTCCCTCCCACATTTTCCTCCCCTTCCAGCAAAACCTCCATGCACTATGTCCTTTATCAGTCTCTCAAACCTTTTCCCCCCTCACTAACCACATATTTACCATGTTGCCTTGTCTTCTGATGGTAGTTTACTTTTCTCCCAAACAAACTGTGCTAATTATGAAAATCATGTAACTGTTACCAGTTTTTAGGATTTAACAAAAAAATGACTGGGCACTTGGAAGATTCATATATATCAGAGAAACATTTTATTATAGATGACTTCTCTTGTGAGGTGATTCAGCAGCCAAGCCACATGCCACCTACTGAAAACATCTCAAGAGAAAAGACTGCAATTTTTTTCAAAAATGGACAAACACCAAAAACTAAATATGGTAACTGAAATTTTTCAATGGAATGGGAACTGGTGAAATGTAAAAAAAAGTAAAATTAAAAAAAAAGGCCTAAAAAAACCTCTTAAAACTCTCATTGCTTATCTTTTTCCAGAGTAGATGATTAATATTAACACTTCCACAAATTTTAGAAAGCAATTCTCCGTAATGTTCAAAACCTGATAAAAGTTACAAAATTTGATAGGACCCTATGACATATAGCTGGCTATTATTCCAGCCCATTAAGTTTAGAGATAAATTTTTGGGAGATGCTATTACACCACATACATTCACCTGCAAACTACTGAGAATTTTTTACTCAGGCTGGTGGAG
>NW_020955289.1:884282-886294 GCF_003031625.1 Empidonax traillii | reverse complement strand
AGCAATTCTCCGTAATGTTCAAAACCTGATAAAAGTTACAAAATTTGATAGGACCCTATGACATATAGCTGGCTATTATTCCAGCCCATTAAGTTTAGAGATAAATTTTTGGGAGATGCTATTACACCACATACATTCACCTGCAAACTACTGAGAATTTTTTACTCAGGCTGGTGGAGTTTACGTTAAGTCCTGAACTCAGATCATTTAAACCATATGTTAGAAGAAAAATTTGCTCCAAACTCAACATTTAATAGAGTAAATGATAATTTAGATCAAAGATGCATCAAAAATACTCCAAACATAATTTAATTAAAAAGTTTGTTAAAGGTAAGGATTTTACAATGTACAAATTTTTTTTATTTAAAGGTGTGTCTTAGAAATAAGTTTTTGTTCTTCCAAGAGTAAAATCACCTAGGTGCTCTCCTTTCTTCACACCAGTAGAACCTAAGCTGTTTTACGGTGTGTTTCCAAATCCAATACCTGATAATCTGAATATGTGATATATATCTCTGACAAATCACCTGGCTGTTCTGAAACACTTCTGCACTGCCATGACTAGCTGTTGAAATGATGATGCTTAGTTGTCTGTAAAAGGATGAAGAAAAATATGTTTCACCAGGTAGAGATGTTATGGATAAACAGAGGCCTTTCCACTCTTCCTAATTTCATAGTTTCCTTATGGAACTGTATAATCATTTAGGTTGGAGAAGACCTCTAAGATCATCGAGTCCAACCATTAACTCAGCACTGACAAGTCCACCACAAAACCACATCCCTAAGCGCCATGTCTACATCTCCCTTAAATACCTCCAGGGATGGTGACTCCACCACTTCCCCGGGCAGCCTGTTCCAATGCTTGACAAGCCTTTCAGAGAAGGAGTTTTTCACAACGTGGAACATCTGCAGAACATCTGAGCAGGGGTAAGGTAGATGGGCAAAGCCATTAGGACAGGTCAAGGAGTAATGTGTAAGGTGAAACTGCGCGTACTCATAATTGTGACAGTCTGAAGCACCTCTGCTTTGGGCCATGCCACATGCAGGAGGCAGAGCTGCAGCCAGCTGCTCACAGGGGCATCACCATCAGCACCTGCCATGTCTCCATTTTACAGTTCCAGCCCAAGTGGACCCTGCAGTCAGAAATCTTTTGGGATGTAGATGCATTTTCACATTTGTTCCAATAAAAAAATAAAATGAAATAACAAATAGTGATAGTTTTGGTTTGGCAAAACCCCCCACAGTTCCTATTTTCTCAAACCATGTGACTTTCATCCCTCTGCCTGGAGCCAACCAAAGTCCTGCAGTTTGCTGCCATGAGTGGAAAACAACCTAGAGAATGGCTGTCTGTCCAAACTATTTTCTGTCTTTTTTTTTTTCCCCTGTGGTGCATTCCATACACTACTCTAAAAGCATTTATGCCTCGGGCACAGCTCACACCTCTAACCACACAGCCCACTGGCACTACCGCTTAGGCTTGGGTTTACTGCCGTGCTGATCCGACCGGGGCCGGGGCTGATGCTTCCTAAGGAATCTGCTGGCACGACTTGCCTTGCCCCAGCCCCGGCCCAGGTTTCAGGTGGTGGCTGCAAAGTCACCAGGACCTCAGCTCGAATTTCCCAAGGGGATGGGGAAATTCAGCTTCTTTGGGCTCTCTGGCTGCATATTTTTCATGCATTTAGTGAATTTCCATCTTGAGCAACCCTCATAAGAATAAGTGATAAACCCATCCTAAATCCGCAATGCTATGAGGCTCTGTGGCTATTCCTGTGCTGAGCCACATTTAACATGCAGCACACAGAGGCGTCTCCTTTGGATCTAACCACGGATGAACTGGGCAGCGGTGAAGAATAAACAGTGTTAGAGCGGGAAAAAAATATCTGAGTGAAGAAGAAGATACAGTCATAGCTGAGACACAGTGCAAACGTGAAATACTCCAAGTTTCCCACAGAAAGACTACTTGAATCAAGATTTAAATCACTGTCACCCACGGGGATCCACACAAAGATAACCAA
>NW_020955289.1:784091-884248 GCF_003031625.1 Empidonax traillii | reverse complement strand
GGCAGCGGTGAAGAATAAACAGTGTTAGAGCGGGAAAAAAATATCTGAGTGAAGAAGAAGATACAGTCATAGCTGAGACACAGTGCAAACGTGAAATACTCCAAGTTTCCCACAGAAAGACTACTTGAATCAAGATTTAAATCACTGTCACCCACGGGGATCCACACAAAGATAACCAACTGGAAGCACTGAAAAAGTAAATTACTCTATCTGAGAAGAAAAAATTAAAGGAAGGCAATTCACTAAATGCTAGAATTATTACAATATGCTAAACAAATATCTTTCCATTTGTAGTAAATACATATACATTGATAAGCTCTGAATTAATGGTCAATTTAACACGCATGCTAAATTCTACACAAAACAAGATTCTTAATTCACTTGGGTTAATAAACATAAAATTCTGATAATTACAGATACAATAATGTCATATGAGCACTTTAAACATATGCTGTGGGAATTAAATCCTGGCTATTCCTGCCCACTAAGGACCAGTTTTTAATCTTCGATGCATGATATGTAGTAATGGATTTTACGAGTTGACTTTTTTAAATTTGATGATCAGGTTAATGAAATTTATAATGATATTTTTCACACCAAGTTCAAAATAGTAGTTAACTCCTTGGCAGAGGAATTCAGATTGGTCATGTAATGGATGTACCAGCAACTGCTGATGTGAAAGGATTAATCATCATTTTAGACTTTTATTAAATTAGATAAAATGGGATAGGCATGAATCAGAATATATAGCAATTAATCACTGGACTTTATTGAGTCTTTTAAAAATCTTATTTGCTCCTGAGTTGACAACTAATCTAGGTCATTCTGTACCAGTTTGACAAACTCTCCAGATAATGACTGTGACTAGAACATTAATAATATCATCATTTAACAAAAAATATTTATTCTCTATGTAAAGTATTTTTTTTAGCATGTGTGGATGCTAAAGAAAATATCCCCATCTTGGTCATGCCACAATATCGCAATTCAGCTCATTTTTTTGCTACTGAAATATTTTGCTTTATTTGGAAATTTAGTTAATGGATAGACCAGCATGCACAGATGACCAAAGTTTTTGGTATAACAGTTAATGTAAACTGTTACAGCTATACAAACTAGAATTGCTAGAAAATAAAAATTACTAAACTTCTGAAGTTTATTTATTGATCACTGAGAACCACCCCAGTTAAATTACCATAAACCTCAACATCACAACAACTACTAATCCAGCTAATAGGAATTAAGGGAGATGGAAGATACATAATAAGCATCTGGGGGATATGGAATTTATCCCATGTGTGTAGTAAAGAGCTCATAATTTAAGAGTGCCAAAACCCAAGTGCATCATGAAGGTCTTTCCTCACAAGTGACATTAATTGCATATCCCACAGATGCTTATTACATATTCTATTTATACCTCTGAGAAGAAAAATATTCGTTTAAAGTTTAAAGGTTTAGTACTGCTTAAACACAATGTAACACAGCTGTCTCATGATGTCACAGGGAATATCAAAGGCTGCAGCACAGAGTCATAATGTAAGAAATAGTTTAGACAGAAGATAAATTAGGGGATGTGTTTCGGTGTGAAGAGTCCCAGAGCTCAGATGCACAGTAAAGCAGGATGTATAACGAAGTACTTTAGTTGGATTTGGGATTGCACCATTAAAAAGGTTTTTCTTATTACAGCTATTGAAATAAGAAAAAGGAGAATTAAATCTATTTCAATTCTTTTAAACAATTTTTCAATAAGTAGCATGTCAAACCACTAATACTGATATATGAATTGCTAAGGTCAAAGATACAATTATCTTTTCTACTGCTCAGTCTGTACAAATATAAATGTTTATACATTTAAAGCACACTGGTATGCTGCAAACTTTCTGTGAGAACTGGTTATATTTTCTTCTGTTGACTGATTACTCCTCCATGATTTCTTTCACAGGTAAGTAAAGCAATGAGAATTCTCTGGTTTAGGATGCTCCATATACTTCTACCTAATTGTACTTGCATAAGTAAAAAAAACCCAAACCTGATATTAATGGTTTTGCACATCATTCCCACACGTACTTGTTAGGAAAAATGGAATAAACTGCAAAGCCCAAGATAAACTCTAACAGCTCACACAACATTTACTGATAAAAGCTGTAAACAGCTAAAGACTGTGTTTAGATGTTGTGTGGAATTTTGATTTAAACACTGTAACAATATTTAATATAAAACACAGTACACAATTCTGCTGCTACACTGCACATGGGGGTATATATATAGATTCAAAGTACCAAAATAATTTTTACTAACTTATCCACTTCTGCTAATAAAAACTTGGTAGCATTACTGGTAGGATTAATAGCAATCAGAAGCAGGGGGAGTTTCACTATTGTATAGCTTATTACATTATATTATATTGTGAGCTTAAAACACAGAAAAGATGAAATTTCTTTTCTCTTTCCCCTTTCTCAATACCAAAAGATATTGCTTGTGCGGCATTCAAAGATCATTTTACTGGACACTTTTTCAGACTTCACGTACATAAAATGTATGAAAAGCAATCAAAGGAAATATGCTAACATGGTCCCAATTTCAAATAAGGTGATAAAAAGTAAAGAAAAGCAGATCATTAGATGTGACAGATGACAGTGTAAAGGTCTATGATAGGCAATGTTCTCTCAGGGACTTCTCAAGCTGATGTTATATTGGGTAATGACACTTTGCTTCTCTGAAATTTGGGAAGAATTACTGTTCTGCTGCCAATACATTCAATACTGAGTAGCAAGGTCTAGTTGCATCCATTGCCTTTTTTCCTTATAAACAGTGTTACCTGGAAATTCAAGGGAATCATCTCTGGAAGTTGATCTCAACCTGCAAATGGTATGTTAAGAGTGTTTTCAGAGGAAGAAAACAGAAGAGCAGTGCCCCTGGCTTTCTGTAAAAATTCAGATATGACTCATTCACTGATTTCAAAACATGTATTGGAAACCAGCTCTTAAGTCTTATCTGCTTTTGTTCTTTTTCACTAGACCAATTCTATTTTGCAATGCTGTGCACAGATTTTCTCTTCTTGCTCTATCTGTGGAAGCTTCATGCTAAGTTAAGTAACTTAACCCTTTAGGGCCTTGTGCTATTACATTTAGTACAAGGAGTGATGAAATAGTCTCCCCATTCTTACAGCATTAGTTTTGGTGAAATAATTCTATTCTTAGAAATGTTTCTCAAACATAATTTCTCATGCTTTACCTAGACTAAAATATTGTGAATTCATACAATATGCAAAAGTTACACAAAATTGTGCACCCTAATTAACAGCACTACACTTGAGCAACCTATTCCTGTGACCTGTGTTAATGGATTTTATTTTTCAGATATGGATGGTTTG
Organism: Empidonax traillii; assembly: GCF_003031625.1. Lineage (NCBI taxonomy): Eukaryota > Metazoa > Chordata > Aves > Passeriformes > Tyrannidae > Empidonax > Empidonax traillii. Next base: position 880,875 of record NW_020955289.1, on the reverse strand, counting down.
CTTTAATATTTCATAGGATACTCTGAAAAATTCTTGCTCAAAACCATATCAGAACCAGAAAAGATACTCAAGGCATGCATCTATTTGGAACAAGGTTTTTTTTTAATTGATGAAGCTTCTACAACTCTAGCAAGATGTTGGAAAGAGGTTCATGAGGTCAGAGAACTACTATCCAGGTCACCCAGTTAAATGTTAGGATAGACTGTTGCATTATTTTCAGGGCAGGATCCTTTCCTGTTGCACAGACTTCCAATGCTGTCATATATCTTTCCAACTCTAGAACTCCCAATAAAAGAACTGCCAGAGAAGATTTAGAACATATAACGCAATTACACAGGTTGCCTGCAGAACTCTCCACTCTTCCACCCCAGCCCCCTCAGCTCAGTCTGTAACATCGGGTTAGACTGAAGGGTGAGGAGAGCACTGTCCATAGGGGTAGAAATGGCTATCCAAGAACTATGTTTGGTATCTGAAGTGGAAACAAGAGGCAGACTAACTTGACTACCAGATGAACTATTACTCTGGTAGGGAGAAAAGGCAAAAAGGAAGCATTCTTCCCAGTGCTGACACTACACTGCCTTTTATTTTCTCAATTAACTGTATTCTACTGGGCAATCAGATGCCTTTAGAGAAAATGCAGACTGGCCATATTCCTACAGAATTACCATTTCACTAATTTTCAACAACATTTTCATTAGGGATGAATTGTGGTTTCAGGATATAATTTTCTGCTAAAACTAAGGACTCAGATGAAAATGACCCCAAAGAGCTAGATGATGAACATGTCCTCCTAGGCCAAGAGAGATTCAGACTGAAGACTGTGCTATCCCTGAAGTTGTCATCTCACATCTTAAGGCAGTTCGCAAACTATTGCTTTTTTCTCAAATGTCACTCCTTGTCATCCTTCTCCCCATCTATGAAAATCCAAAATGGCCCAGTTTGTTCTGACATGGAATAATGAAAAAGTATGAAACACTTTTTAAAAATGAATTTAATGAAATTTATCTCCTCTGCTTCCACCAGGCCTATGTTATGCATTTAAGTATTTCATGGTAATTTTTTTAAAGATTTTGAACAAAATCATCTTATCTGCTCTACCCACTAGATCCCAGTTGTGGTAACTTCTAAATTTTACAATTTAGGCATTAAATTGTGTTTACTATCTCTTTCTATTTCTCTTGTTGAGGCTTTTCTTTGCATTCTAGCAGAAGCTCCTCTTTCTGCGGCTCTTTTTTATGTGTATCAAGATGATGCAAAAGATTCTGAGGGTGAACTTCAGTCTCTATTAGTTTTCAGACTACCTCTGGATACTGACTTTTACCTTAAGGACCAATGACAGGATGATCTTTCCCTGCTGGATGGTGCACATGGTTCTCTTCATTACTTCATTATAATGTCTAGAGGTATGTCTTCACAGAAAAATGAAGGGCTTGTTAGTCACCTGTGTTTGCATGTACCATACTAACTTGATTCAGACAGACAAGGTAATAATAAGCAGTGAGGATGAAGCACTGGTTAACCAAACCATGAAATACCCACAGGCCTGGATTCTACGCGAAATGCTTTGGTTACTATCAAATGCTTAAGTCCAAAGTGCTGTATTTTGCCTCCTAACATCATGTCAACACAGACATGTTGGCACAGTTCCATTTCCTAGGCATATGCTGAGATAATTACTTTCTGCAACAGTTCCTTGACCTACTTATGGCCTTTTTTGTACCAATTTCCAACATGAGTTTTCTAGACTAAGTTCCATGTTTTAGACTGAAAGAAAGAAAATGATGCACTAAACTAAACAGTGCTGGTTAACCTGAAGAGTTGATGTGATTTAAGTAAAAAGAGAGCAAAGGAGAAGTAAATACTTGATATATGGCACCTTAAATTCCTTACTAGAGTAGAACTTCTCCATACATTGTTCTGCTTCTACAGTCAACAGCTATTGTCCACGTAAGTTAAAAGAAAAAAAAAACAAACAAAAACAGCCTTTCAAACTTCCCTCTATATATTCCCACTAAATTCATCACAGATTTCAGAAGATACTAATTCTACTGAAATCCACCGATCTTTAAGTCTACTTATGTTTGGATGCCACCAGACTTTTTTTTTAAAGGTATGTGATAAAAGTCAAAATGGAAGCTTTCTTGCCTGTTTCCTTCCCAGATAAAGATAATTCCCTGTATTTTATATGGGAAGCACATCACCTGCACCAAGGAGCAACAAAATGACAAATCTGCATTCCATCCTCACAGACATCCAGTACTACTCATTATCATCTCAGCACATAATTATGCAGCAGGAGAGTAAAACTCTGACGAACACTTTTGACACCTCAACCAATCCTTCGTTCTGTTTATAGAGTGGGCTTTTACATTATTTATATGTTAAAATCTTAAGTCAAAGGTATGACTAAAATACTGTTTGTGACAGTTGGGTAAAAGGATAAAATCGGAAGTTCATCACACTGTAATTTTCAACCTAATACACAACAAGAAGCAGCACAAAATCAAATCTATATTTTTTCAGTCAATTTACTAGAAAGTTTTTTCGAGAAACTCAACAATGAGGAACAGATATCTATCATTTAAGAACACAAAAGGGTGAGTAGCCTCAGTTCAAAAGAGGAAAACTCTACCTTCTAGAGTTAAGCAGGATTTGCTTGCTGCCTGAAGGTAAGACACCTACCCCGATCTTCAAGGATTGTCCTCATTTATTTGCACAGAGGAAGTAAGTAAATCACTGCAGTACAACTGGTATGTCAACAGCAGGTGAGGCAATCCCTGTCTGCATCAAAATACACTGTAGTTTTCTAAAGTAGGTCTAGATTTGTTTCCCTCTGTCACCTAACTTTCAACTTAGAGATTTCTTCTTACAGTACCTTCTTCACTATGCAAGATAGAATTCATAGTAAAGTCTTCAGATGTCTGAGTCAGCCCCCAAAAGCTCTATTTAAAAATTCAGTAGACTGTATCTCTTAATTTGTGGGACCAACAGTGGACAGTAGCCTTTCTTAAAAAGGTTTGTTCATCTGGCATTAAATCCTTAACAAGCTCTCTACTGACATAGCTGGGATATATATTCCATTAAAATCTGTTTTATAGATAACGCTTTGTTTAAAGTCAAACAGAAAATAATTACTGGAAAATATCAGCAATTCCAGATATTAAGTTCAGGATTAATTTGGTCCTGGACATTCAAATGAGAATTATTACATTGTTCGGAAAGACTCTGTATTTGCTTAGTCACAGCCATTGCTAGATACTCACTTATTTTAACAGCAAGGTCAGATTTTGGTGGTTCCCCTACTTACAGGCACAATAGCTCAAAGTTGCTTTCATTATAATTGCTGTCCAATTGATTGATGATACTGGATTAAAAGCTACAGAGGAAATGTAATGGGTTTGGACCATGCCATATATTATCTCATTTCTTTTAGTTGAAGTGTGAGAATCCAAAATAAACTCAGGCATCCTGAATGATCTGTAAAGTTCTCCTTAGCAAGACTGATCTTTGATCTACCTTTTCTGTAGATCATGAAGAGTACTTATGCTTGTGAGTAGTGGAATTTTTTTTTTTTTCCCGGTACAATGACGATGATTTATGTTCCTTTACTACACAGGTAAAATCCTTTAAATTCTTCCTCCAGAGACCAATTTGATTATGGAAAAGAATACTGCCTGGTACCATAATGGCATGGGCAAGAAACTAAAACAGGTGGATGCCCCACAGCAGTGCTCATAGCAAAGCAACTAAGAATAGTAATAGTGGAGCAGCACATCTGCTGTTGACTTTACCGTAACATAACCTTTCCAATGCTATCTTCAAACCTATGCTCATATCTGGTTTCCCCGCAACCTAAGTTTGTATCCTTCTCTTTTGTTTTCTATTTCTTTGCTTCACGAGATAGGCTTCTTCCTGAAGTATAATGGTGGTACCAGCCTAAAGGGCTGAAACTGCATCTCGAGCCGCAGTAGGCAGTGTGTCTGTCTGATTGATCATCATAAAGCAGAGCGGCAGCAGGAGGCAAAGTCATCGGAGCTGAATGTTCTAAGAAGGCCATTTTTGCACTGAGATTAAGCTACCATGAAATATTTACGCTCACTTCTGCATGTGCTTTATTGTCTGTTGGATATGTGCTTAGAAAGAGTTTGCTTTACCAATATAATACTGTCATCACTGTTATGATGCACAAGCTAGCGACTTTATGCCAACAGTTAATTTTTGTTCTTAAATAAAGCTTTTTATGCTTATGCCTTGTCATTATCTTTCTGCGTATTATTTCTATACAACTGTATAATATATATTTACATGATCTGGCTGTACTTATTGCACACAGTTCTATGAGAAATTCATTTGATGCAATATAATTCAACCTCAGTACATAAAATAAAGTAGTAATAATGATATTCTATGGGACTTTTCCAATTGATTCACCTTTTCAGTGAAATGTAAAAGAAGTCCTCCATTAGAAATTACTTTAAATGGAAGAAAATGTCCTAAAATACAGGTATATGAAGATTTTCCTTAAACCCTGTTTTTTCAAGCTGAGAGCATAACCTGCTTAATTTGTCACTGCAAAGACTGTCCACTGCAGAAAATGCAGAATGGTTTTGCAATAATTATTTTGTACTTCAACATGAATTAGATGTAAGGGTCAAAGAAATTAACATCAGAGTACCATTTAATCTAGGACATTAATCATTGTTAACTCATCTAATTTTACAATTAAACTGAATATTCAATCTGTCAACTCTTCAGAGTATCCAATCTTTTTGTTCAATCTCAGAATTTTTTTATTTTGATTTAGATAAAAGTTTATAATCAGGAAACATGTCTCTGAACTGTTAATGTAATCAATTCCATTTTATTTTCAAGCCATTCTTATACTTTACTTTACAAAGTACAAAATTGGATATGATGATTAGATAATTTTTACAGTTTGGTTAGTCTGTACACTATTCACAGTGCTACTAGGAACATGAAACAATGTTATTCTCCAAAACATTATCTTGGGGTCCAACAACAAGCTAGAGACATGGCAAAGAAAGAAGAGGGAAGAAACGATAAAGCACAAAGCCTTTATCTCTGTATTGCTGGTTCCATTTCGGCTGGTATTAATAGCAGTTGAATAATTATCACAGGGATAAGCAGCAGCTGACTGCAAGTGAATGAAAGTACAGTCTCGCAAAATTTCCAGCTACAGAGATCCCTGTGGTAAGGCTGCTACTGTCTATGATACCAAGTTGAACAACCAGAGCACAGAAATACGGCATAGCCAGGACCCCAGGATACCTCGCTATACCTAACAGAGTATATCAGCAATGAAATGAGATAGGCTGGTAACGTGAAGTCTGTTCACTGATGCTCTCTGGAACATAAGGTAATCTACTGTCCTGAGTTAAAACTTCAAAACATAAACTACCCAGAGAAAAGACTTCTCAACTGGCAGCACCTCCCAGCGTGCAGTATGGCACACCTGGCTGAGGCGAATGACACTGCAGGTTGCAGAGGACTAACTGAGGAAGAAAAAACAAAGATTTTTCACATGGATATGATAAACACACTGAGTACACTTTTCCACAAAACCAGCATACAACCTTTGCACTACTGGGCAGCAACGACAACTAACGAGTCGTACCACGCTTACTGCATAACCTCAGGAAGAGTATAACCACATTTTATTTTAGAGGACAGTTTCTGAACATGGAAATGTACAACCCAGTAGGGTATCTGACCTCCCAGCAAAACAAGTTTCGCTAGTGTTTGAAAAATAGAAAGAAGTATTTGTAAACATCAAAGGATGGAATCAGCTGTACGAAAACACAAAGTATTGTTTCTACCTTGCCCCAGAAGGTTATAGAAGGATGCAAACTACAAAATACTACATTTTAAAATAAGTAAACTGGATAACTTGTTCAGTTTAGGGGAGACTGCCATTAAACACAACCCTTTCATGTTGATCCTCTTCTCCAGGAATGTCATAATATCTTCTGAGGAGAGATCCCAGTCTTCCTTCTACCATTTGTATATTTTTTGAGCGATATCAAGGCTGACAGATGAATATTTACTATTGGCAAATCCAACAAACTTCAGCAAAACAATAAACTTCAACAAGAAACTCACATAAATTCAGCACTTGGGTTAGGTTTAGCAATTATTAATAACCTATCTTGTTTAAGAAATGCTGTTTCTAGTTCAAGAAATGCTAAATACAGAAAAAGATCCAGCATCTGAGACTGTCAGCTGGCTCACTACCGGAAATTACTACTCTGAAGTGTTCAGACATCATTAAAGGTGAGAATAATACAACACAGTCATGTTCCTTTCCCTTTCTTTTTCTCCTGTCCTCTATATGAAATCAGAAATCAGAGAAGGATATGACCTCACAGGCAACCTACTTTCTTCTTCTGCCAGTGCAGACTCCATCTCTACGATACTACCCATTTCTGAGAGCTTTTCAAAGACTGTCTTTAAAATACTCTGATGGTTTTTCCTTTGTTAATTTTGATATATTATTTTACAGTCTAACAGCTCCCTGTTAGTAAGGTTTTCCTGATAGTCAGCCTGAAGCTTTCTCTCATAATTCATTCTCTTAACTGTAAATTTCTTTATTCAGATTCAGTTCTATTTATGCCACACCAGACTGCATCGTTCTTCTGTTATTATAATGTTATGTTTTGAGCTAAAGTATAATTTTTTCTTTCAACTATTTCTCTAACTGAAAGGCAAAATCTTAAACTAAAGTGAATACTACACTACAAATTATTTTTGCCCCAAAATATCTGTTTGCAAATTCCTGAGGTTTATCTTATTTTATTTTCTGTTTGTTTTCATGAGCCTTCATGAAAAAGAAACACAGTCTTTTTGTTTTCCTTGATATTTATACTGCCTACTTATTCATTACTACCTCGAAGATTATTAGGGATGCATGCTTTCTCTTCCAGATTAGTGAAGATATTAAGAAAATACACAACACTACCCTATGCAAAAAATATTGTAATAGGACAGTCTGTCCTCTTCATACTTTTAATACCTTGAGTTTAATTGGTTATTTTTCCTCTCCCTGTAACCCATACCTATAAAATGTATTTAAGTAAGTTTTGTAGAATTACATTTATCTTCCTAATATAAATTATTAATAAATCTGGGACCGCCACTTGGTCTTAGTTCAACTCTTTTGAGAGTATACTATGTTGCAGCATTTTTTCATTTTATGGTAACATCAAATTAGACTTCAGTGTTAAGTATTGCAGTTATGGCCTGACATTTACACAGTCATCTTTTCCTTCCTTTTCCACATTTTCTGTTGAGATGTTATATTTAATCCACAATTACATTTAGAAATTCACACCTATAAATGATTTTTTTTCACTTAAGGCAAAGCCAATCTTACTTTAAATCACCGCAAAAAATAATTAAAAAAGTGTCATTTTTCTGTCACTGCAACTGCACATATGGCTTGCCAAATCCTTAAGGAATGATCAAATTGAATCAAACGTCTTAAAATTCCAAACAATGAAGGCAAAATGTTTCTTCAAAACCACAGTCAATTCATAGTTATTCATGGTTTGTCCAAGTTGCACACTGTATTGACCCAGACTGACTATAGCAGCCAGAAGTGGTTTGGATTCAGTGCAGCATAAACACATGGATAAGGCCACATGCAACGTCACACCAGGCCCAATAAGACCCCCTGGAATGGCAGTACACAACCAGCAGATTGGATATGAAGCAGCTTAATGGACAAAGAACTACTGGGGATTACTTGGTACACAGACAATTTATTATATCTGTGCCTTAACTTTCTACCTGCTCCCCTACTCCCCCCCCCTATTGTTAGTATCCAAACCTCCTTTATCGCAATAGGGAAAAGTTCACTGATACTGAACTGGTGTTAAAATGAAGTAAATAAACCGCTCAACGCTAATCATTTTTTTGTGTCCTATTATCCCCTTTGTTCTCATAGGAAAACTACAGGTAGACTACGTACTTGACTCAGTATGTAAATACAGACTGCGATGGGAGTCTTCATCAGGGTCTCAAATATGTAGCTGAATGGACCTTAGCTGCTCTGGGAATACCACTGTCACAAATGCAACAGTGGGGTGTCATTTACTGTAATGCTGCAAATCAAATAAGTTCTAAGAGGTAATTTTTTTTTAGCCCCATTCCTCTAATCCAAAATTTAAGGAGAAAAATGTCCTAATATAATGAAACAAAAAGAAACTGAGGAATTAAATTAAATAAGGCTTTGCCAACACTTACAGGCCATAAATCTGTGGAGCAATTTCCAGTCGGTTCAGATGCATGTACAGCTCAATATCATGTTTCTTCAGCAGATGATCCTGAATTTGGTTTACCTTTGCTACAATAGCGATAGATGGGCCTAAGTCCTGTGGCCTTGCAAATGGCATAGGTGTAATCATCACATCTTTCTCCTGCAGACACAGAAAAGAGTGGGAAAAAAAAGAACATCCATGAAGCCTTACTGTCTAAAGAGATTGTGTACAAGAGATTTCGTTTGTTGCAATCAGTGGCTTCCAAATAAACAGAGTAATAACTCATTTCTTTCAAAACGAAAGAGAAACCTCAAGTATCCGCTTCTGTGGAAGGTATGGTGGGATTCCCCTTCCCAGGAATGCCAAGGATTGCCCCTCATTTCTGCACATCAATTTTTATGTGCATGCTTTACTTTTCATGCTCCGACAAAGTGTTGACAGCTTTATTTTAGCTTTAATATCAGCAGACTGAGTAAGTCCAGAACAAAGCAGATGAACGGTAACTCAGTAGAGAATATATGCCCTCAGAGGACAATAAATCGCATACCAAATAGGAAATAACTTCTTTTCAAACAATCCTTTCTAAACAGGCTTCCCTTGCTCAGAATATCTGGTGGCTGTACCTCAAAATCTACACAGTTTTGATAACGCATTACAACATTTTTAAAAGAAGAAAGAAAATGAACAATGAGATGAACTTGATGGTTATAAGGCAGTTGGTTGGACCTACGAGTTGTGCAAACTATGTCATGATCTACAATATGACACACACCAACTGAAAATTAGTGGACTATTAGCATCCCTGAACATTATACTGCTTTAAATTTGTTCTTCTTGCAAAAGAGTGAAAAATTATTGAAGACAAGACAGAATGCTTAGAAAGAAATGCAGCAAGTAATGAATGGACCTGAATAGGAAACATGTAAAAAGGAGGATGAGAATTAAAAAAAAACAAGTCAAACCTATCAAGAGAAGAACAGGGGGACAAGGAAATAGAGAATTAAGCTGTCAGAAACGATGTTAAAGTTATAAAAGAGGGAAAATGGGAACAGTAAGAAGAGAAGGTTTTTGCAATGACTTTGCTGCATTTTGTCATCGTGATTTCTGACCCAAAACCTTCACTTCAAAAAACAGTTCTGTTTTTCTACCTTTCTGTTCAGTATATTGACAGAGAAGCATTATCAAGCTCAAAGGGTTAATAATTTCAAGAGACTTCATTACAGTTTAAACTGTTGAAAGATAATTTCACCTGGTTTGATACAGTGAAAAGAACATTATTTTTAACATTTAATAACAAAAAAAAGTTTGTCTTTGCCATATAAACTATCCTCAAGGTTGTTTCCTTTGGTTATAGTCCCTTTTCAACCCCATTCTCTCCATATCAGCATGTCAGGCACTAGGAAAAAACCTAGCCATATTTCAAAATCATTTACAACCTGGTTTAACAGTCAAGTGGGTAGTGAACATTTAATAATTTCTACCAAAAAGCCCAGTATTTATATTGCCCTCCTTTGCTTAAAATATTTTTGGTTAATTATTCCATTTCTGTACTTCAGAAAATATGGTATGATGCTGAGCAGTGATTTCAGGTAAAATGTTTCTATTTAAGGATTTGATTGATTATAAATTGTATCTTAAAATCTGCTTAATTGTTGCATTGCTATGGCAATTGCAGCAAAGGGACTGATCTGTCTATTATAGTATGGTGGTTTTGCCATGCTATTGTGATACCAAGACATATTCATTTAAGATGCTCTAGCAAATCACTTGACAAAAACTCCCTCATACTGTCAAATAAAGCTCAATGAAATGGCACACATTCATTTAAAATCTTTGCTGTTCTAACAAATCAGAATTTAAAACATTTAGCATCTCAGAGGCTAACAAGCAATGTTGATACTTAGTTAAATACTGAAGTTCTTCACAGCTTCAGGTATGTTAAGAAAGGATATTTCTCCTACTGTCTTATAAAAATTATTCTATTAACTTCTTAATTACCAAGCTGGCAGCCTTCTTTCTACCTTGATTTTTATTTCTCCATTGTATGGCTATTTCCTATTGTTTCAGACTAATTTTGTTATTTTCGTGGTCATATGCTAGAATGCAAAATATTGAAAATGGGTATCTACTAATCTCCTTCTATTCAGAAACCCACTCTTACAGTATGATATAATAACATTACCTTAACGTTAAATGCCAGTCTATAGTAATTTTTCGCATAAACATATAAATTTATCTTTGAACCTAAGAAGTCTGTAACTGCACAGATTCGTACACTGTATATTCTATCAGTGGCACTCATCTGGGGTATGAACTTTATTCTGGTTTATCTGAGTTAGACTTTAGCTTCCCCTTGGCCACTACATGCATTTGTAACTCTGATGACTCAAAAGATCTATGATTTTAAGCTTTTCTTGATTATATAGAACCTTGTATGCAAATCTCAACATCAGAATCTCTCTACTTATTTGAACTTGTAATATGAGAAGACTAGCTAGTTACTCTGATTAGTCTTTACATCATTAGTTGCCTGTGGGTTTAAAGCCATCTTTACAAAATTACAAGACAGACTATTAAACACTGGCTCAAGTGTCAAAAGATTCTGAATATCAAAACTAATGCAAGCTTCCTCTGTGCCAAAGCCAGAGTTATTTGTCACTTGCAGCATTTGTGCACCTTGGCATAATGCAGCACTGACACATTGCTGACTGTCAGACTGACTGACTATCAAACACAGCTAAGTGCATCCAATAGTATATGCTGGCTTGCCATTTTTAAAAATACGAGATAAGTAAATGGTATCCATCAAAATGCAGTTTATCAGCATCTCAGAAATTAACCCCATTAACAGAAATCTTCAAAGCATGACAGAATCTGTGAGGACAGCAGCTGCAACCAATAACAAAGCCTTGCCTGTCCATGCCTCCTGATTCGGTGCATTCTACCAAGAGCTCGGTGGATGACGAGAGTGCAACGATGTCATGTCTGTTGTCTACTCTCATGCAATTTGGTCGAGAAAATGACAATACCTCTAGTCAGTTGAAGCTGCTCCAAAAAATCACATAGCTGGTGTGAAGCAAACAGCCCAAACAGAAAGATGCTCAAATAAACTAATACAGCCAAGCCGCCAAAATGTTTAACTAGAAATGACTCGCAATGCCTGTGCCTGAAGCACAAAAGACAAGTGGAGGTGGTACCCTGCCCATACTCACTATATATTAATTTGCCACATGAGAGGAAACACCCTTTTTCTTTTTGTGAGCTTCTAAGTCTTGGAAAAAATTAAGAGTGCATGTGTTCAGTCACCTATTGTTAACACGAAATATAAATGATCAATTCCAAAAGGATGCGGTTCACGACAAAAAGAGAAAAAGAGGGATGGCTGAGAATGTGCTATATCGTTTACAGGAGAGCATCAGATTCAGTTCTAAGAACAGTTTAAATATGAATACCAGTGAAATGAGGCTGAAAAAATAGGTAAGTATTAAGAACAAAGTCATGAAATCCTGCCCTAAAACATCACCTACTACAACACGAACCGGAATGGCTGGTATTCAATACTAACACAATTTATATATTCACGCATTTAAGAAACAAATGCTACAGTAGTAAAGGGAGGCTAGGACATAGAACAAGTATAAACCATGGACAGATTTCTCTCATTAACCACTAGGGAATAGAGTAGCTGGAGAAGCTCCTCTAATGGCATTTGGGTGTAATGGAACCAACTGTTAGAGGCTATAAAATGTAACATGTCTCTCAGAGCACATGCTTTCATTGCTTCCTTTGTGAAGATTCAGACTTTATTATGTAGCTAACCCTCAAAGTCATGATTGTAAAAGGCATATATACAAGAAAGCATTATTAAAGATTATACATGTTTGCAAAGAACAAGAACAAACAACTAGATTTTAATCCATTATCTTTGCATTGTTAATTTTTTATGCCATGAAAGGACTGGAAAGGGCAATGTAAACTTTCACCTTCTACCCAAGTACTGCAAATCTGTAAGCAGACCTAGTTATTGCCTGGAATAAAATTCAGCCTCAGACTCTACCACCTCTGTCACAGAAATTGTAACAAATACATTTGAATACACTGAATTTTGAAAAGCTGAGCTCAGAGAAGCATCTCACAGCCTCACTGTTGAAATAAAAGTGACTATGTAGTAAGTTCATAAAATTTGTATCTCATATGCTTTATCGCTAGCTATTGAGAATTATATGAAAATGCAAATAGTAATTTATAAGTGTAGATAGTTTTGGCCAAGATGCCAATGCTCCACAGCTACTAAAATATACACACAGAAATATTTACATATTTAAAGAAAATAGATGCTTTATGTAAGTCTTGGGTGAACATCTTTTTCCTCAATAGACTGGCAAAACCACCATTCAAACTCCCTCATTACAGCTTGCAAATATAGGTTTTGGTGCACATATACAGACACCCAAACCCAACTAAGTTCCTATTAGTTTTTTGTTAACTCTAGATACCCACTCTATGGGCTATGTAAAACATGCTGAAAATTAATCTAATGAAACTAATTTTGGAGGCCAACTCTTTCAGGATATAATACATTGAAAGTCTTGGCAATATATGTAATACTGCTGTGTTTTCCTAGAGCTTCTAAATATGCTCCATCACACAAATAATTTTTCAGAATTAAAAAAAGAGAAAAATGTACATGGGGAAAGAGACAGTAAAAAAAGTATTCAAAGAAAATCTTGAGTAATTGACTGAGGAAATTGTCCCTCATGCCATACACGAAAAACAGTTTCAGGCAAGGACTACATGGTTTCTAGGGAGTCCCCACAATGGGGAGTTCAGTAGAACTAAACTCAGAACACAGCAAAAGCTTTCTTATGAAAAGGAGAAACGTACTAAACACAGCGGTGTCTGTACCAATACACAAGAGATCTGAAGGCACAGACTTTCCCTCTGCTTGAATAGCCTAAGAAGAAAAAAAGTAAGGAAATGGAGGAAAGGTCAGGGAAAGACGCACTCTGACCTTTGATGGACAGTCTATGGTTAAAGTTTTGCTTTCACAGCAAATTGTTTATATTGTAAACAGCTGAAAACAATTCAAGCCTTAATATGTTAAACACTGCCTACAGGCATTTATTTAACATGACATTTACACAGGTTTTGGGCACACAGAAGTGCCTATGACAGGCACTCTTTCCAATGCTACAAACATCACTTATACACAGAAAAATCTGTGTTTGCACATTTGGTTTTTGGTTACCAAGTGATCTTTCAACAGATGGGAACTCTCACCTGGAAGACTTTCCTCAAGAGCTTATGACCAAATTCTGAAGTACCTTTGTAAACTTGTTTGAGCCTGCTTTAAAACCAGGTTGTTTAAGAGATATCTTATTAGCTTTGAATAACTTCATTCATACTAAAACTCATACTTGCTTAAAAATACAGTAAATACACTTTAAAACAATATTTACCTTCTGACTGTCTTGTTCAAAAGTTGAAAACCAATGTTCTGCAGTTTTCATAAGACGTGTGAACATTGCACTGAAAGGGAACAACCAAGAAACTTGGTGTAAAATAACGTGTTACAAATAAGAGCAAATTAAATGTAAAGAAAGTTGTTAAAACTTACTAGGCATCATGTTCCAGATATTCAGGATTCAAAAGAACTTTCATTTCCTCACTGAAAAAGGCAACAGACAACAATCCAAATGTGAATGTTTATTTTTGGTCAGCGTTCTGCATATACTATTATGTATTTATAAGCCAACTTTCATATAAAGTGCAAATGAGAAAACTAGCCTTTTTAATTAAAAAGAGCAACTCCATTGAACAAATGAAGTCTTTCCTTTTTATAAAGATCAAAAACAAATTAGCTGCCTTGTCTGTACTACAATGAAGTAACCATCTAATTATTCCAAATAACAAATTACTGAATGTCACAATGTATTATTTGAATATGCTTGATCTAGAATAATTGATTGCTACACAATCTATCACTGTTTGTCCCAAACAAAAAAAAAAAATGGTTACTGGTCAAATATGCAGTATCAAAACATTAATTTATTTTGTTTTAATAGCCTGTATTTTTATTGTACTTTAACAGCAATTAATCAGTGACAGCACCTCTTTTCCATCTACTTTGCTGCTTAGCTCTACTTTTTCAATGGGGATAGAACAGAATGCTGTGCATAACACATGTTTATTTTAAGTTATTTAGCACTGAAGAGCATCTTCTAGGTAATTTCAGGATATCTAAGGACAGACATTAAATAAAAACATGCACTTGTAAATAATCTTTATGCTTAACCGCCTTTGGGCACTCATGTTGAGGGGTACTAGTAGAGGTTATATTATATAGTATAAAGAATTACATTGATTTTTTTATTCCCTCCTGGACTCCAAAAGGGAATGCAAAAAATACAAATGAAATTTCCAAAATATCACAGGAAGAAGACCTTTTTTTGTGTGTGTTGTTTGTTTCTTAATAAAAACAGAAGGCTTGCATATAGGGCAAGCCATATCTGAATTTGGTTGACAATCATATGTAATGTAATATTTCATACATATGTGTATGATTGCATTTATATTTACATACACACATTTGAATGAAATGGAAAATCAATAGCTAAACTTAATGTTACCACTAAGTCAAAGAACAGTCAGATACTGCAGCCACAACACTGCAGGTGATGAAAGTAATATCAATCACAACAATCTGTTGACATTGATTATCTTCCCTTTTAAGATACGAGGAGCGAGAGGTGGTGGGAATTTCTGCTCTATGAGTGTAATTCCCTACATTCTCCTCACTGCAATGACAAAAATGAAACCACTTCTGGCAATAAGAACGAGGTGAAACTGCAGGTAAGCTTTCTGAATAAAGTTTTTCCTAGGTTTCTTGTCTCCCCATTTTTTCGCTAATTAATATCTGTGAAAGGGACAATGCGTAAATTTCAGATGCTGCAGTTTGGAAGATGAAATAAAGACATTCCCATCTAAGCTTGAAGATGCAATGATTTCTGATTTCAATTTATGAATTATAAACAAAGAATTATGGAATGCATATTTATAAATTATATTGCAGCCAACTCACTTATTTTTTTAAGAAAGTGGGTTTTTAATACTATACAAATAAAACATAATGCTTGCCTTGGTTGTGCAGCTTCACTGGCATGTGAAAAAGCCTGGTGGTCACAATGTAGGATAAAGACAATGGGAGCTAAAAGTTCATGCATACCCTAAACATAAAAGGAAGCAAAAGTATAATTAGATTTTTCAGTCATATAATAGTTCCTAATGCATAGCATCAGGCACACAGCAATATTAGGTGAAGACTACCTAAAAGAATGAACATTTACATTCTTAACAGAATGGTTTCATAATCAATGGCTTTTATCTTAAATTCTGATTAAATCCATTAAATTCTTCTATAATATACAGAAGCAAGTTATTCTTCCTTTTTCCAGCACAACACACAACAAATTCGCAATGGTAGGCAACCCTGCACCTGGCAGTTTACTTCGAGATCTATGTTCATAAATATGAATTCTATTTATGATAATTATAATCATGATCTACAGTATAAAGATCTGCAATAGGGACAAATTACAAAATTTAAAATTATTTTTTATTTTATAATGTTCCAACAACATAGACAAAAGCATAACAGTATGCTTTAAAGCAGACAAGGGCAGCTATTTAGGAAAGAAAATGAAACTCCCATTTCTAAGGACATGAGAATTAAAGTAAGTTTCTGGGTTTTTCGGTTTTCTAAGTTGTTATGTCAACATTCAAAATAAAGTCATTAAGCAATGATTAAACAATGCATAGGAGCCCCAGTACTATTCCACTGCAGAGTATACTTTCATATGCAATCTGTATTAAGCTACAGGAAAAATATAGAAACATGAAGGAATCAGAACAGAGAAAATGGGTGGACAGTTAAGGACTCGGGCCAGTATTGGAAGCTACTTTTACCCAGAGCTCAACAGGAACAAAAGAGGAGTCTTGATTTGCCTTGATTCACCTGGGGCTTGTCAAACTGTTATCAGGAGCAGAAGCAACAGCTTCAGGAAACAAGCAATCCAGCTGGCAAGCAGCAATGCACTGACAGGTACAACTACAGCCTGCAGAATGAAACCTCATCTTCAGCAGACATTCAGCCCCTTCCCTCAGGTTACCTCAGGGAAAAGGAGGATTTAGGGCATGACAAGTGGGGAATTTGGTTACCTCAGAGGAGTTGGGATCCCAGTGGTGGACTAGAACAGCAGGTAGGAGCAATGCAAGCTACAGTCTGGGGCAGGGTTCAGCCATGCAAAAGAAGGGGAGCTTTTCAGTGATGGAAGGGATGTGGGATGAAGAGTTGCCTCTGGACACAAGGATCACTCCAAGGGAAGACAACTCCTGATCTCAGCCCAAAAACACCAACTACAGCCAGGGCTTGGTGCCAAGCACCCAGGAAGAGCACGCTGCCAGCAGCGCTACAGTTCAAAGGTGCAACTGCTTCGCCAAGTGGAGCCTCAGTCCCAGCTCCTGGACAAGACACGGGTTCCAGGAAGACTATCCTGTTGGCAGAAAGAGCACTGGGCCTGGTCCATCAAGCTCATCAGCATTTCAGGTTGCTGTTAGGAGTACATGATGGGTCCCCTGTCAGGAGCCGTTCTACTTTTATACTTGCAGTTCCAAGCCAGGAAGTCTCTGCACTTGCTTTTCCAGCCCTTCCAGTGATGGATAGACATGAGCAATGAAAGTGTTATATGCTTATGAAGCTGATTATTAGCTTCATATGTATCAAACAGATCCACTAACTACCAAAACCTTTTATCAGAAATAATGGGGTTTTTTCCTTAAGTGGTCCAAATTGACTCAAGAGGTAGACGTGGAAGCCCTCTCTAGATCATTAACTGTTTTGAGTATGCTTGGATACCTATTAGTGATCTTTCCTGTTGCTAAGAGCAAATCCCAATACCTAGCAGTGTTGAGGGAAAAAAAAAAAGAGTTTTGACAATTTCTCTGTTTGCCATCAACTGAAATCCTATGCAGTATAATTTTAATTTCTTCAGGATTGAGACGACTGCTATAGCCTCAATGGTAGGGCTGAAGTTTGGATGTTTTCTTTCTCTTTCTATTATTTCTGAAACTTTAGGAACCACTTCAAAAGATGAAGGCTAAATAGAAATTCAGTTAGGAACATAAAAAATGAATCCAATAGCTATTTGATTTCAGAAGCTGACATAAAACACAACAAATTAGTTAGATTACAAATTGACAAGTTTAGATTTCTTAAAATATTATGGTCACACCAAGGGGGAAAGGAACAGGAGAAATATGGAGATAGGTCCAGGATTAAATAATATGTAAGTGGAAAAAATATTCAAACAAACTGTAAATAACCAGGGTTGTACTTTCACACGTACAGCCCTCGGTTAATTAACAGTTCCACATCTAATCTTTTATTCACCCTGATTTACTAAACATGAAATTGGAGAAATGGAAATGCCAAAAAATTGACTATCTAATAAAACTACCACCTAAGCTGTAAACATATATGCTGAAGAAAAAGAAAGAGGACATAAAATAAGAATTAGTTATAAAAGATAAAAGCACATCACACATTCTTCCAACATAATAATACATCAACTCAGTAGAATCATAATGTGGCTGCCCACATATAACAAAACCAAAACAAACAGATGATGAAATATCAGGATTTCAAAAAGATACCTCTGATCTTTCAGTTACAAGACTACTTCAAATGTTTAGAGATTTTTAGCTTGGCAAGAAAAGCTACCAGTGTAATATGCATACACATATTTTTTCAATGCTGCAGTTTACTAAAACTCTTTAGCGTTAATAAGTAAGTTGACAGAGCTCAGATAATTTTATGACACTTTCCAGCTACAACAAAGTATTGATTTCATAATACAGTCTATGGTTTAGAAAGAAAACCAGAATTATAGCATTTCTACAATGACAAGTGAATCAATGCATTTCAAAATTATATTGACTTCTCTAAGGGCAATCAAATCATGAACAAACAATAGTTAGCCTAGTGATTCAGCTTAATTTTCACTATTTATTTTCAGCGTAACTAGGATCAAAATTTTGGCACTAGTCTTGCAGATGAACTCCAGGAGTAATTTTTACATATTCTTAAGTACAATATACTATTCTCTTTAGACTCTATATTTACAGCTGCTATTTAAAAATTCAGTGATCCCAGAGTGGATTCTGTCTTTAAAATCTGTAACACAGCTTCACAACATTCTGCTCCATTTGACTAGGGAGAGAAATATCTTTTTCCTCATCAAATAAAATGTTACTTTACGCTGACCAAAAAAACCACAAACCCTACTACAAAGACAACTTGCATGCATATATGCATATTAAATAAACATTATTGATTGCTTCTTCTAAGACTATATGCTGATGCTACGTAATTTTTTTAACAGAATGCTATAAACTCCAAATACACTTTATTTACATTTCTATGTATGCAAATTGTCAAGGAACTATAACTTTTTCAAATATTTAGGAAGGTAACACTGGGTATGGACACATACTGACAGACAGTCATCATAAGTCTTCATTTACTGGCCAAGTTTAATAATTCTAATGGCAGTTGCAGCTTTTGTATGTAGCCATGTAAATGAGACAGAAGAATTCTCATGGACAGAGGAATTCCCCATGATGGAAACTGCATATGAAGAGAAACTCCCTAATTTGGGTTTTGTATTCAGGTCACTGTGAAGAGAGCAACTTGAAGATGATCTATTACTGATGAATTAATGGTAACTTCCATTATTTTCTCAAATATATGCTAGGCTTGATATAGTGGAAATTATTATGGGAAGTGGGGCTTGAGTCAGTGGTAAAAACAGTAAGTCAGGAACACTGTCTAAAAGATAGGTATTTGAAAAAAGATGGAAAAAACATACCCTGTCACCACCACAAACTTTCTTATCAGCTAATTAACAGAAGGAGCATTATTTTTTAAAAAACAAATAAACAAACAAAGCTACCCTTATAAAATGAGAAAAAAGCAAAGCTCCTAATAAAAGTAACACCTCCACAAAAAGAGAGGAAAACCACAATCATTTGCTATTTCATGGACTTGGCACAGCAGCACGAGACTTGTGTGATATACTTAACACACTTCAGAGAGGTTAAATCATAATTCAAAATTATTTAATTTTCTGCACTTCACCTCTCCTCTTCATCTTGTAGCAGCCCCTTCCCGGAACTACCACACTACTGACGCACACCAGTTGAAAACAGAGGTAAAGAAGTTTTCTTTGTCAACAGCCTGTAGGCTCACAAAATTGAACCTGTTCTTTTATCTGCCTATGTTCATTTAGCCCACCAAGCAGTCTTTATTAAAGCTGAGGCATCAGGCAGTCAAAGTTCATTAATACCATTTATATAATCTCTGCAGTTTCAATTAACTCAGCAAGACATTCTACTACATGATAACAGTCTCATTAATTCAATAAAATCCCATAACTATTAACAATATGGTCTATGTTAAACGGGGTGTCACCTAGTAGAAAATAATAGCTTTAACAGCTTGTGATGAAACGCAGGGCTTTTTTTTTTTTTTAAATTTGATCTGGCTAAATATTCCATCCTTATATAGAAAGGTATTATTTCTTGGTAAGGAATCAAGAGGATTTTAAATATGTGCAGAGGGTAATTAAGTCCTTTTAAGTCATATCAAAGAGTAAAATAATACTTCTTGTTCAATAAATGATAGACTAAATTAGCTGGAATGTGTGCTTCCATTTTCCCATCATCAGTACTCTGACCTATATTCACTAGAAAGAGGAGGCTGAATACTGCTGAAGTACTTTCTTCAGCAGTGCTCTTCAAAATACAGCTGATAGATCTCATTTTTGCTGTTCTCTTGCAAGACTACTCCTTGCTCACAGTCTGTCCAACGTGAGATGAGAACCAGCTGATAGATGTTTCATATGTTTGATAACTATATATTTGATTTTTGATATAGTCTGTAAGACAGTTCTTCAGAAATAACTGTTCCTTCAACTCATGTGTCCTTTGTTTCCAAGAAACATCCCTGTTCCCTGGCTTGAGTTCAGAGTGGTCACAGACATGCCTGCAAGCATAGATTGTTTTATAAAATTCTTACCATTTACTTAATCTCTGAATTTTGGTCATTAACAATTTTCTGTCTACCTTAAGTTGTCTGCTGTACAGTTTATCCTTTGTCCACGCACACAGAGTATCCCTCGGTTTGTCAGTCTCTACTCAGCCTACAGATAATAGTGTAAAGAAATAAATACAAATATACTTTCGTTGATACTGTGCGTATCGGTCTTGCTAAAGGAATTTAGTATCAAGGTAATACTTATTTCAAAACCGTCAGAAAAATGTTAAATTAATTTAGGTTGCATCCCATGTGGATGCACAGTTAGTGCAACTTTAAAGGTTTCTTTACCATTTTATCAAAATTCATTTGAGCAGACGCTGCTTCAGGTAACACTGTGAAAGTGTTATTTTGTAGCAGCCTTATCCTTCAGTCAAGAGGATTTGTCAGCTGCATTGTATTTGGATGCTACAGGGTTAGAGGATCTATTCACTAAATAGTGCATGGCTTTAGCAGTTAAAGGAAGAACTTAAAATATTACATAAAACTTAAAATAGTGAACTCTGACTAAATTTCAGAAGTCACTGTGCTTTTTGTTTATTCAGTACCATTTTTAATCCTTTTGTATATTTTCTTTCTTTACCTAGGCAGAGAAAGCCTTTGATTTTTTCTTTCTTAACCAACACTGAAGAAAAGATGTTTCTAAAGAAATATGAAGTTAGAAAACTTAGCAAGCTTAAAGAAAACAATTTGAGCTACTGTGTTATGAGGAAAAAGCATATGTTATTCAATGAGCTTACTTTTCTTACTATCCAGCTGACAAGCAGCTCTTTGATTACTTCAGCATTATGATACAACTTCAGATACAACACAGCTACATTATTGTCAAACCGTATAGAAAATGTTGAGTCAATGAATGCCACCTGTACAGGATTTTCATTACCTGTTTATAAAGCAACTGCTCATTTTCTCTGGCGTAGCAGAACAGAACATCTGTAAGAATTTTCCTTACATTCTCTTGCTGGAAATACTGCATTTCAGGAAAGCTGAAAATGAAGCAATACAGCGAAAGTAAACAACAGAGTGCACAGAATGTCAGTTGCTGGTCTTCCAGAAAAGGTTTTATCTAAGAGCATCTCCCTTGTCTGCTTTCCCACTGCTCTGTGAACTGTGGATGCTGCTAGAGTAAAATACTTCTAAAGAACTGCTACTTTTTTTTTTTGCACCCGAAATTATGAACCATGTTCTTTCATATACATCAGTCTGCTACACAGGTATGATGATATCACCAGTTATATTTAAATAACTAATCCCTTTTAATCTTATGAAAGCTAGAGATCTGCAAGAATGAAATACAATGGGAGAAGCAGAAGAATGGAAGACAGTATGTCAAAAGAAGGATTTACACAAAGGTTCAATATTCTATGAATATTTGAAAAAAATATTATCATCTAATGACATGATTATTCAAATATCTCATAACTGACATGAAAACCAGTATCCTAGTCTCTCATAACTCTTATCTGTTGTGATACAATACAATTGGTATTTCACTGTCTTTAACAATCGTTGCAAATAAGTTTTATAATTATGAAATAATTTGATACTCTGGCAGGGTAAATATCCTAAGTGGAATAGAATGAAGTGGATCTTGTGTGAGAATAAGAAAAAAGGCTTCTGTAAAAATCCTGTTACATGAATATAAGCTAAGAAAATGTAAATATTTCCAGTTTGTGACTACTCTGGAAAAACTCTCACCTGTGTATCCTGCTCCTCAACTGCTGGAGGCAGGAAATAAAGTGGTTATCAGGACATTCCTAAAATTAGAACAAGTGCACAAAAAAAGGTCTTTTCCTGGTTACTGGAGAAGTAACCAGGCAAAAAATGTTCCATAAAGCAACCACCTCAAACCACATTCCTCTGCAGCTACACAGAGATATAACAAATAGAGCCAAAAAATCTAGAAAGGTAGAATACTAAAAAGAAAGGAAAAGGTAAAGATTTTTCTTAGTCTTTCTGGACAAAGAAAACCAGAAGAATACTAAAAAATACAGCAGTGGTAGGCCTCAGGCTAGACAGCTGAAATAAAGGTTTTGGTATTGTCAGTTTTAAAATTAATCACACGGATTGAAGATAAGGTTTCCTGAAGCCAGTTTTGTTTTTTCCTGTTTCCCGGGTCTGAGCTACAGAACTACACTTTAGACCAGTTGTGTTAAGGCTCTAGTAAAGCCTGTCACAGAGAAACAACATAGAAAATTATAATAAATTACTTCAGATAAGACTATTAGTGTTGATAATTACTGTGGTCATCTCACAAAGGTGATGACAGGTAAGCACAGAAACAGAACTAATTAAGGCCAGAAAGGTGCTTTGAAATCCTTGGATGAAGGACCTGAATCAAGAGCCAAGGCAGAGAAGACACCGTGGCTTAAACATAGCGATGCTGAAGTCAGAGGTGTAACGTTTTCCTGGCACCTGGTGGAGCTAATAGTAGACCAACATTTGGAAACTTGTATGCACTTGTAGTAATCACATTACTGTAAAGGAAGGACACAGCTGAGACCAAAAGTGCATTACAGCAGATGGCAATCGACATAATTTAGGGGTTTGAAGAGATTATTTCTGAAGGACTGTTATTCAGGCCTGCCCTATAAAGTTTAGGAAAGGAAGACTAACAAAGAAAACTCAAAAATACACAAAGATATCTGTGAGGATCTAGCAATACCAGAGATTGTGAAAGAAAGGATAATAACGAACTCAGAAATAAGCTGGTTGAAGTATTAATTATAGTAAATGTAAATAGAAGAGATCATGAGGGAACTATCAGTTCAGGATGGATTTTTATGGAGAATGTCATTTTATGATTAAAGCTCTGTCTTAGGAAATACAGTATCCTCAAATCAGCAAGGTAAGAATGCTTTTCATGAACACGAGAATATTAAAGTTAATTACATTTCTGAGAAAGACTGCATAAGGACATGGGAAATTTGCTAGACTGTTTTACCACAACTGCTACAATCACACAATGGCACATTCAAGTCCCTGCTTTCTGAAAGTGAAGACCAGGGTGAGTTAGTTATAATTTTTTAATACATTCCTTTAGCTAATTTAGGGGCCCCCACACCAGAGGCAGCCAGAGTTTGACACAGAAGAAACTCAGGCTGGCAAACAAATAACAGGATGCACAAAAATACTCTATGAAACAAATCTGGTGGTAGACAGAAATGAGGCTCTAAGCCATTGCCAAGAGTGACCATAATTCTTCATGAACAGATTTAATCCCCTGGCATTCCCCAACCTTCTCACTCAGCTGGAAGGGGGAAAGTGACTAACCAGAAAAAATGGAAGATGTTCTTGCAACTGCAAAGATTTGGTAAAGAACAACAATAACTGCCCCCTCCATTGCTCACCTTAATTTTTTTTTTTTTTTGAAAAGGAATAAATCAATGTATAAAGGAAGCTTTCACCCTTCTAGCAGTTGGTCTTCTTACTGGATTTTGCCTCTGATGTTCAAACCAATGGATAGCTGTTTCTTCCCATCTCTTCCATATACTTAGGAAGGATGTAGCTGACTAATGGCTTCTCCACTACCTTCTTTGATGTTGGAAATTTTTTTAAAAATTTTTTTTTTAAATTTTTATTTAGGAGATGGAGAGTTTTGAACATCAGCACCTCTGCCACAACTCAGCTTCACACAGCTTGCATTGTCCTACACTGTGATTGTTATTCCTGAAGCAGAAACTAAGTAGACCAATATGTAAAAATACTACTACAAAGGAGAAGAAATCCACTTGATTAGTTTACTGGGAATGCCCCCCTAAGCATTTTGGTTTCTTAACTTACTGGAAAGATGGTAATGAAATCTAGCCATTTACAATCCCATGCATGCAATGTGATGCCAAAAAGTAAACTGGTATTTTGATTTGAGATAAACACTCTTGTATCTGCCAATCTGCTGATTTCCATTTCTGCTGAATATTTTTTTTTTAATTCTTTTTTATCACTTCCTTCTTAATCATCACAAAATAAATCAGCATTGTTCTTTGGTACATCTTTTCAAAGACTGTAATTAATCATTGCATTCTTTAGTCTCTTATGAGATATGAGAGACTATGCCAGTTCATACACACCTCCCTTTCTTAGTGGAAAAACAGAATGCAGTATTATAGTCATAACTATATGGTATGGTTGGTATTGGTCAGTTGGTATAATCTACATTGAAAGTAAGGGTTCTTTGCCTTACAGTAAACTTCCCTTACCCTCCTTCCCACCCTCATTTTCAGAAGCCTCTCACTTAAGACAGAGAGGGTATTTGGTTCCAAATCAGAAGTATACATTTCTGGAGAGCTGAAGGAAAAACCATTCTGAACCTCTCAACAAATGTAAAAAAATAAGTCAGGAATTAAATCAGCCAATTATTTAGAAACGTTGATCACTAATGAGTTATAGATTGCACTCCTCTCACCTGACTTTAGGACACTACGGTTTTGCTAGGCACCAGTGAACTAGAAACCTTTTGTAGTTATTGAAGAAAAACATACTATTCTACAATGTGACTTATCAGACTAGACTTTTACTTTAGGAAGAGATGGTTTGTGTACTAGAATTCTCTGGGTATTTCTCTATAATTTCTCTATAATTATCTGGGTATTTCTCGCTGGGTAATTCTCTATAGCATGACTAGCCCAGCTGTGAGTATAAGGGTTTTACAGATCTAATTTTTACGTGAGATAAGGATTCTGAAAATGCATAGGAACACACATTCACACTTATCACACTTCCTTTAAGATACCAAAATCCTGAAATTTAAACTAATTTAAACCAATACCAATTTTAACAGCATAATTTTAGCCACTTTTCCTGTCTATTTTTACTTTAGGGAATTTGAACAAAAACATTACAGAGCAAATTTTTTACTGCTTTGATAGCTGGGACTCTAGTTTGCTACTCTCTGTGCAGTTAAAACCACTCTCTACAGCATTATTTACTTGATGCTGTTGGATGATGGAGGACTGAACTACACGACAAATAATATAAAAATATTAATCAAATTCAAACTCCAGGACGTGATTTAAAGAACGGAAATGAAAAGAGAGGGTATTTACATTCCATAACCAAGGAATGTAGAACTTACTGCTTCTTACACTACTTCTAGTTTACAAACAGATATATATTTATACGTAAAATGTGCACCTTGTTTTATGATTAGGCAAACAAGTGTACATATAAACGTATGTAGTTTACCAAATAAATTCATGTCACTGAGAAATTCTGCTTCTTCACTGCTTGACTCATTTTGCTATTGATGGCACGATGTATACTGCTATTGTTTCAAGTAGACATTACTTCATATAAATACATAAATGAAAGTTTCTTCAGTCAGTATTACTAATATTAGTGAATGCTGCTCTGCCTAGTGCTCTGCCATTTGCCACAGTGAGAACTCTGACGTTGTGTGTGTGTATATATATATTTTTAAATAATAGTCTTACATCTACCATAACCTCTACACAACTTTTCATTCTCCAATTATAGTTTAGATATGTATATATTTTAATCTTAGAACATCCTGAACTGTTTCCTTTAACAAACAAAAAATACCATCTGTTGTGAGAATGCACAAGAAAGTATACTCAGATTTTAATTATACATCTCATGGCAAAATGCATTCAAGAATGGGTCTAGGGACGGACATATAAAATATTCCAAAACCAGATAGCAATGATTTCTTCTGCATGACTTGGTTTCTGTAAATGAAAATGTGTGAGCTTGGGATTTGTAAAATCTATGACTATCACCACTTTTTTTCAAGTTATAAGGAAAAATATTTGCCATACAGTAAAATTTCACATAGTAGCAAATTAGTAATTGAATTTAATTATGTTTACATATCACTCAGTGTTTCCACTCTGAAAAGAAATATTTTCAGGAACTGAGCGTTCTAACTCAAAGAACTTCCTAAACAGGAATGACCTAAGGGCCAAGAAGATGAAAAAATAATCACAGTAATATTAGGACAACTTTTAAAAGGCATATGTGACAAATAACACTAGAAAAGTGATAACTAAAAATAGAACTACTCAACTTCTATAGATAAGTGACATTTCCCTTACTAATTACAAACTGCTTATTTTATTATTGATTAAGTGTTGTGAATTAAGAAAGTAATCTGTTCAATCTTTTATTATGATTATAATTTAGTTGAAAGACCTTTTGGTTTCTCTTACCTTCTCTTTGCTTCATACAGAAAAGTACTTTATATTTCACACCGTAGTACATCTCCTAATATCTTAATTTAGAAGAGCTTTTCTTCAATGATACCAATAAATCTCCAGGATTTAATGTTCAACTAGATTTTCTCATTTTTCACTCCATGAAAGCTGTATTTTTATACATTTAATGTATGTTTCCACACATTCATGTTCAACAAACCTGACATTTACAGTAACCAAAGTCAGGAAAACACTGTATAACATATATCACATAAAGATGTAGAATATAAATTTATATAACGAAATTTCTTTAAAGATCTACATACGTTCTTGTCACATCTTGCTCAATCATTGCTCGAAGCTCTTTATCCTGGAAAAATTTATTCCAAAGACTCTGAAATAAGGAAAAATAATTATATGAAACCTGATACTTAAGGCTTACAAACTACATCAGCAAAGTACTGTACAAATATTAAATAATTAATCCTCAACATTCCTGGTAGATAGGTGCATCAATATTATTATGGGTGATAAAAAATGGTGGTGACCAGCATAGCATATATGAGAAGGATTTAGATCGGAGATAAAAACATTCAAGTTCTTGGATCCTTGCTCTAGGCTCCTTCCATTCGCTCACTGGCTGCAGGTTTGTGAGTTACTTATATGGGGACCTATGAAGAATATTTAGAAAGGCAGAGTAAACTCAAACTTACCAGAACCAGCAACTCAACTGAAAAAAATTCAGTTTTTCACTCCAAGAAAAAGGTCCATAACACCATTTCTCCTATAACTGTAAGAACTTTATTGGAAGCTGCTGTTAATATCCATAATAAGATATTATTTGGAAGTAAGCTAGTTCATTTTAGTGGAGGCAAAATCAAATAAGGAATGTATGATGATCAAATATGTACTATGAAAATGACATCATTCTAATACACAGTGAAGATCAAGCTTGGGCATTCTAAAAAAGTTCTGATAGGGAAAACCACAGTGTTTAAAGCTCACTGCAGTATAAAAAATATTAAATAAAGGAATGCAAAGTAGGTTTAGCCTCTTCTGTATCTTTCTGTGACTGTTTTCATCCTCTTTCTTTCATTTCCATGTTCTGTTTAGAAACATGTTGTAAAAGCTAACCTGAAAGAAGTCAGGAAATGCTGTTAATTGAATGGTCCATTAAGAGTATTGCAAAATGTATTCTCTATTGTAAAGGGATGGTAGCTCGGCTATATGGATCAAAATACAGACGGAACAAAATCTATACTGGTCTTCATAGGTTAGGTTAGTTTTCAGATAGCATCAGCACCAGTGTATGAAATACTGTACAAAGGGAGTGCCTACAATACTTCCACAATTTTTTGCTTCCCTGTAAACAATTCTTTGGCATGGTGGCTTATGATTCAGAGAAAGCAAAGAGAAAGTAAATTAACATTATCTAGTGAGAGGAAGCTAAAATAACAGAAAGGAAAATGTTAATTATCTTCTATATTTGTGTTTCAACTAGGAAAACCTCCCCAAAATCGCAATGTCAGATAAAGTGAGTATCTTTTTAACTCACAACTCTTTTCATGCAGCTAGATCACATTTGAAACTCCCGTCCCTGCTCCCACCCTGGTCCTTTGTAGCAAAGGATGAAGGAAACAGAAGCTGCCTTGCGAAGAGGAAGGAAAACATTGAATACACTGAATGGGTATAACATCAAGTCATGGCAGAGGCTCAAAGGCACTTTGTTCCTCATTCCTGTGTCTGATTTGGCTTGCGGCTTTGTTTCACAGATTAAACCCCTGCCACATACTCTGACATGTTAAGCTTTGTCTTCTATCTCCTAAAGACACCACAGGCAGAAAGATTGTGCTAATGTGTATAATCACAAACTACAGCAGAAACACTTTAAATCTTCTACATTTGACACAACTTTCTGTCCAGCTGGATGCAAGAATAGTTTGATGACGTGCACAGTCATACCAGCTGCAGAGCTTTCTCCTTCTAAATTAAAGAAGCACAGTACCACACTACAAACAAAAGTATGGGCTTCCATTCATGGACAAAACAGGAGTATCACTAAAGATATCTGACAGTCTTTTCAGGTGTAAATCTCTTAAACGCAGACTCTTAAATGCAGCCTCATGGTATTATTTTAAAAAATTGATAAAAAAGAATTTCGAAGGTAACAGAAAAGCTTCCAGATATGTGCTAAAAACTATTTGAAAAACTTTTCAGGTATAACAAAAAGCAGTAAAAAACCTCCAAGAGTGAACAGTCATCCAAAGGAGGGTAGTTTGCTATTTGCTGTTAAGAGCATCCACTTCACATTGACTGTTTAAACACTCCTCAAACCAGAGCCATTTTATGTATAAAATGAAAACACACAGTGATAAAAAGCACATCAGTTAAAGAAAGGATTTGCTGTGAAACTGTACTTATAGTCCAACACTGATTTTTTGTTTATCACAGTCTTCCCTGTGATAAGCCCTGAAAAATCAGAATAGCAACACAGAAATGTGCATTTCTAGTTGTTCAGTAGAACCTGTGAACCAATTGTTAACACAAGCCAGTTTGGATATTTAGGAGGGAAATTTTAGCACCTGCCATTTTGCAAGAACTCCCTTGTGTCAGTATGAAGATGATGAGAATTTTAGTAGCATGTGTTGAAAGAACCAAAGGTCAACCTACCCCCTCGTCCTGAGAGAGTGGGTTGTTGATTATCAGATCCTGCTGTCCTGCTTTCCGAGGGTTGGTAATGTGCTAGGTAAAAACAGAAAAAAAAAAAAAAATCAAACCTTCTTCTGTTATACTGTAAGTATTAATATCTATGTCAAAGTATGAGAACAGAGTTTTGTACCAACTTACAATTTCTTTGATCTTATTGTAAGAAGTTCTTAAGTCTGAAGTAGTTTTAATCCATTGACTTCTATCTTGGGGTAGAACCTCTAGAAATAACTATCAGCAAAACAAAATAAATTCATTAAATTTCATCAATTTTACACAGCTTTTCATATAAATACTACCAGATAGCACAAACCATCTCATAATGAAAGAGAAAGCAAAGACCTATAAAATACTACTGATTCTAGTACATTCCCATCCACAAATAAGTAGCTAGAAACAATAGCAGTTCTACAGTGCGAAATAAAAGCATTGAATTTGACTGAAGCCACAAACTCCAGCTTTGTAAATTGTTGTAATTTCAGTAAAGTTGACTGAGACTTCCAAGGCAGACACAAAATGGAAAGAGATGAAAATAAAGATAGAAAACTTGAAGCTATTTACGTAACGCTGATGATCTAATGCAAGGTACTTAAAGCCAAACATGAATGTAGAGCAGAAACTAAGCACTGAGATACACCCTACGTAAGAAAAGAAACATGCTCCAGAATTCTGCAAGACAGTCAGGAGAGTCAACTTTGCATCCTTGAGAATGCCTACATCTCAGATCTTTCACGTCTCTTTAAAAAGGGTTAGAATGAAACACCCATTGGAAAATACTATTTAATTGCATACGAAACAAGGAAAAAACCCAGTATTTTCTTGCTTTTTAAATGTTTTTATTTGCACATTGCAGGGTGCTAAGAGACAGTAAATACTGACAAACAAAAAATTCCTACATTACTAAAAAAACCCCTTAAAATTTCAGAACTTAACAAAAATATAGATAATATCTTTAAAACAGAGCTCTAACCAATATTGGGACATGTAAGTAAAAGTGCTTTATTTCTAAAAAAAAAAATTCTTGATTTACTTAGCTGACAGTGAAGGACTTGATGCTTTTGTTAATTCAGGGTTTTGAGTTATGACCTCCTAATTTAGAGGCTCAAAAAGAAGCAAACTGGTAAAACAATGTTTGTGGCATATATTCATCTGGCTTCCCGAATAAAGTATTTTCATTATTTTGACATTAATTCAATGCTACATACATTTCAAATTTCAATTTCCCACTTTCTTTCATTCATATACAAAGAGTATTTTAAATTTCTTTCTTATAGGTCAGTGTGCCAAAGAGATGCTTGAGAAACTCCAAGTGAGGTAATTTAAATGTTCAGAGTTTACATACAGCAACTCTACCAGGGAAAATGTTCTCTACTATCATAATTAGTGCACAACAGAAGACCTGATAACAGTACAACAAAATTTGTTTGGACTTTATATAGCATTTCAGTATTAGTTTGCTTTCCTTCTCTCTTCCTTCCCCTGTAACTTTAAAAAATACAGTAAGAGACTCTCTAAGACCTCTTGTGTTTCTAGAAGACCTGGTTTCCCTCTCCATCCAGATCAATCCAAGAAGGATTGGTCTTAATTTTCTCATTTCACTGGGAAAACCTGCTAGCAAAAGCATCAGACTGATTTTAAAGCAGTCCCAAATTTCACAAAAAAGTAATTTTTTAGGCAAACTTCCTTCCTATTTCCATGCATGACTTCATTGCACGGATACTGAGGACAAATGGTTGTGTAGCACTGAATTCTAAACACACCACCAGCACAAAGATGTTCTTCCCTAGGAATCCTTTCCTATCACCTGCAATTCAGCTTTAAAGCAACTTGATGCGGTTAGCAAATGTCCTATGAATTATAAAAATGAGTAGGAAAACACTGGGATGAAGTCTCTTGGAAAATTCATGATTCTTTGCATCAATAATCTTCCAGCACATCAGGTAATGTGTTGATATATTGCAACCACAAACTGTAAATAAATATTTTCTCTTCTTACCTTCCAGCAAACACTACGGAACCTGCTGCTTCTCAGCTGCCCATTAATCCCCTTCAGCCGTATAGTTGCCAAGTAATTGTTGTTTACAAATAGTTCTTCCCATTCTTTACTGCAAAAGCAAAAGGAATGAACATTTAAACAACAAAAAAAAGCCTCAGCTGATTTAAGGACTATATGACACTACACAATTTAGGATAAGCAGAGGAAAGGAAATTTTTTTTAATGTATATATTTAGTTGTGTACCACTTCTAAACGCATGGCTGTTTTTTTGGACACATTTCTTCTCTGGATTTAATGAATATGTAGATCGCTATAATTATGCCAGCTACTGAAATTCATAATGTCTATGGAGGCTATTCCATTTCCTCTAAAATGTTGGTACTGCAGTTCAGTGAATAAACAAGAAAAATGAATATTAATATAAGCACATTCATGTTTCAGCTGTAGACAAAGAAGTACCTATTCCAAAAATATGCAACAGAAAAGTATACTGTTGACTGTATTAGCTCTTCACATGACGTATTTGCTTAAATGAACCTTCTTTTCTTCTTAATGTCAAGCTGGGCAGTTAAGCATCATAGAAGATGACTTTCTTTAACATTTAGTGCTACTTACTATTGAAATCACTCCTACTTCTTTCTACATGATCAGTTTTAAAATTTTAACAGGTGCTAGCAAATTTAAAAAAAACATCAAAAAATTAAAAAGCCTCACTGTATAAACTGTTAAAGGCAAGCTTGAGTACCTTGCAGTACCTATGGCTGACTAGATAAACAACCTAAATATGCCTCCCAGGCATGCAGGCACCAGGGGCCTAACACCTGTGCCTCATTAATATACAAGTAAATCTGCTCTACTGGGAAACAATTGGAAATTAATTGTCCCAAACCATCTACTGAGTTTGAATAAAAGAATTAAACCTATATTTCCTGCACCTTCTACTGAAACGAATCTCAAGAACAGAATAAGCCATCTAATAGTCTTAGTAGCCCAAGACTTGCTCACAGACTTTCTGCAACCACTCCAAAACTGTAAGAGCAATTCCAAGGTAAAGAGATGGGTTATGTGCAAGGAAATGTGTTTCAGATTTATTTTCAATGCATGTCCTTAAGGTGAACATCTCCTTCTCTCCCTGTCGCATGGAGACTATTACCTCTCCCTGGGAAAGGAGTAATGAAACCAGGAAGAGGGAAACTACTATTATGACTCCAGGCTAAGATCTCATCAGATTTCCTTCACTAAGGAGGGTCACAGAGTGGGTTATACCAAGTACCAGCAAACTTTGGTTTTGCACATTGCCCATAACATATGCAAGCTGAAGTTAGATAGTTTTCAGTCTTTTAAGCAGAACTGTGAAAGTGAGGTTTTCAAAATATAATTATAAGATAGAGTTGGTGAGAATTGTTGAGAAATGGACGTGGCTAGCCAGGAAACAATCATGTTTCTCTGTGACAGGAGCAATCCCACAATCCATGTTGAGACCAGAAGTGTTGTGTTTGTGAATGTACCACATTTCAACTAGGAACATTTTCTAAAAAAAAAAAAAAAAAGAAACAAAAATGTGTTTACTTCTGGATCTTGATTATTAATTACTTTGAAAAGCGAGGGTAAAGATGACTAAAGCAGTGTTAGCCTGCAGGGCTTGGGGCTGCCTTTAGCTTCTCCCAAATGCCAGTATCCCTAAATGACCAAAAGAGTAGCAAGTCATTCCAACGGTGCGGGGCAGCTTCCTTCATTTGCCACATCCCCCATTCTCCAAGTCAGAAAGACTATCTGGTAATTTTTGTCTCCCTGTCTCCCACACATCCTCATCTTCTGCCTGCGATTGTTTACCATGATTCTGTCTCCTTTAAATACAACGTATGGTATATAGCAGACACAGCTTGAGAAAAATCTGGGCCCTTCTTTCACAGTCATTTATACTTCAGTAACTACAGTATATTATGCCTATCTAAGTAACCCTTCTGTTTCTATCACACATAATATTCTTCATTTGCCATTGTAAATTTTGCAGCATCATTGGCCGTTACAACTACTGCCAAACTGCCTCCCTAAGGTAGAGATGTTTCAAGAGTGACACGTTCCCCTGAGCACACAACAGGTCAGACTCTGGAGCTGTTCACATTGTTCTGCAAGTGGATGACATTCCCACAATGTCTTTGAAAATGCTGGTGTGTCAGCTGAGTTAGCAAAAGGTTTCAACCAGTGTGACTGTGAAGAGAAAGAGCAGAGAGGAAAGAAACTCTTCAGGTTATTTTTCTCACCAACTGCTGGAAGTGATTGCTACACAGTAAGAAAGTAATTTCAACACTTCTGAAATTGTATTAGTGAAGATATTATGCTTTTTTTTTTTTTTTAAATTTGTAATGCAATTCCAAACATGTTTTGAACCAAATTACATTTAAAACAGCCAAAAGAAATTTGGCAAGATCATATCTCCTCTGCAATCCCCCTTGGCTGCTGGGATCACTAAAAAAAAGTTTTAAGCAACTGAAAAAAAAAATTACGTGGAAGCTAGAATCTACCTCAGTTTTAGCAGAGCTGAATGATACTTAAAATCCTTTCTGAACACCATTCACTAATTAATTTCTCAAATATTCTGAACGAAGACTAATAAAATAAGCTTTACAATTCTTGAGATTGTTTTAATAGTGGTAACACTGTGTAATGTCAACAAGCAATCAATTCTAAAAAGATAATATTTAACATTATATAGCTCTACTAGGTAAAATAATATGTAAGAGCCTTGTTAATCCAGGATTGCAGAAAACCCATTGGTCAAAGTGAAATGAGCAATGAAGCTTGGAACTCGAATCTGCCACACCCCATTTGCTTCACTGAAGTCAAAGACTTCAAGAGCCAATCGGAACCTCCTAAACTATGAATTAAGCACATGCAATTGTTTTTAACCAAGCTAGAAAATGAAATGCATAATAAGGTGTTACTACCACCTTTAGGTTGTACAACGAAAACAAAGGCAAATGCCAATCTTAATGTTTTCACATTATCTTATAAATATTTTTCATTTTAGATTCTTATTTAACAATCCTAATATTCTGTTATACATGTTGTAGACGTATATATCTATTATTCACAATAATAGATACATATAACATATGACTTGTGTGAGGAAAAAATTATTGGATCAACATTTCTTTAAGAAATTTAATTTCCCATGCTGTATCTATACAGGAAATGTCCAATGTAAAATATTTACTGGCATGAGTTAGGGACAGTTGCATTACTTCAAAGCGGGAAAAATGCTCAATATGTATGAACGAAAAAGCAGGCAAATCAATGGAAGGGATGACGGTTGCAGATTCGTTCAGCAAGATTTGTGCATAGTTCTCATCTGTTCCTTTCCATCTTATGAAACATACACTTATGTCATAACCACAAAAGTTTAAATCTTTCTGCCAAAAAATTTTACACTGAGGTCTGCTCTAATACACACGCTTTCTTTCTTATAAGAAATGAGGTTGACCTCTGAGAAAACCATATTTAGAAGCATATTTTTCTCTTTCTTTCCAACAGGAAATGATTTGTGGATACGATTCCTGTTAAGACAATTACAAGCATCAGATTTCCATATACAAAAGTTTAAAGATTTGGAACAAAAATGTCTCTCTTGACTGTTAGAAGGGAGCACAATGAGCAGGTCTTTACATCAGAAAGTCTAAGTAAAATTTTACATGCACTTAAATACCATTTTTGAAAAGGTATTTGAATATCTAAGGTCTAGCATCTTAGTAAAAGACACTGAGCTGGTGCAGTGTTGGAGAGAGGTAACAAAGAGTTTCTTCCCTGATAGACAGAAGCAGAACATCCGCCTCTGGCTCTGCTGCTAAATTTCAATCTGCAGCATAATGGTAAAACCAATACATCAAGCACAGATATGTAGAAGAATACAATGGCAGCCCACCTAAGGTCCTTTCAAAATAAACACTGTTCAGAAGAGGAAGAAACACAGTTGAGGGTGAGTGGTATAGCATAGACAGTAATTACTGCTGCTTAACTTTTTACCAATTTAGAGGATAAAGCTGGTGATATGTAAGAATGCAGATCCTGCTGAAGTTTAAAGCTAGTGTAGGAAGTATTTTTGTACTATGATGTTTAGACAACAGCAAGCTCTGTGGAAGACACTAAAACTCATAGTAAAGTAAAAATATGAACAGCCACACTAAACTACCATATACATCACTGAAAAAGGGCAAAGATTCAGTTCTGCGACTGCAGGGGCTCAGACCACCATGTAAATATTACTGTCCATAACTACTTCACTTTCAGGTGAAACTGCAGGTAGCAAAAAACCCAGCATCTATCAGGTCATCAGACAGTGCGTATCAGTATTTTGTCTCATGTGTTTTAAAAATATTCAATTCCAAGTTTTGAAATCCAATTTTTTTTTTGTGTGTCCACGGTGAAACAAGACCAATTTAATATTTACAACAACATTTAGATAACAAAGAATATTTCTCAGTCCATGGAAGAATACTGCAATACTACCGAAAGGTATGAACATTTGCATGCATATGTAAGATTTCAATCTAAATCTCAAGCTTATGCCACTCTCTAGATGAATATTAAAGGATAAAATGGATAGCCTCATAGAGATCCAAAGAAAATTCCTAAGCAGTGCTGCTAGTATTGGCAAAATCATCTTAAAACAATGGTGTGTGTGCTTCCACAAAAGCCAATTTCATGTTTTTATATTGTGCTTTGTTCATCTTTAGAATGTGCTTTTTAAAATGTTGAGATCCAAACCTGGCTCCCCAGAGGCACTCAATGAAGCAACAGGCTACTGGGCAGGCCACCAGAAAGAAAACAAATTCTCAGATGATTGTGTCATATGTTTTGCAATATGAGGTATTTATTGATAGGGACTTTATTAAGTGAATGTAATATCTATATTTAAATAGAGGCAACAGTTCTTTTCAAACATACTGCATAAATCCAAGAAACATGAAAAGGTGGAATTATTTATTACGCCATAAAATCAACAGTTGAGAAAAAAGTGAGGTAACTGCCAGGAATGTAATACAGAGTTAATTCTATAAAAACAAAGGGGAAAAACAATTGAAAGGTAGCATCAAGTAATAAGAAGTAGAATTTCAAAAACAGTTCTAAAACACACAGATTTCTATTTGCTACCCTGAAAATCCACTTGACAGCTTTAATGCGAAAGCTTACCAATCTGCTAGGAAAATATATGTATTTTCCTCTGTTTCTCAAAGTCCTGCCTCAGGATACAGGGCAGAGCTAACAGCCATGTAAGTGTGAATATGCATGGCTGTGTTGCTGAGAGGCTGAACATTCAAAGGGCAGATTTTTCTAAACAGTTCAGGTTTCGTCTACTTTTGGCTGACATACAGTTAAAAATGTTTGCATGAAGAGAGGTAAAATCACTTTCTTAAGGCAAACATTCCAGCAAATACTTCAAGTTATTCGTCAGCTATGCTCTTTAAGCTACTGGCATGTTTGTAGTGCAGTTCAGGGAACTGAAATAAGACTGCAATGGTGGCAGGATGCTTCGCCAGCACGTTCCCTAACAGCACTGGGTCTGATGCAGAACTCTGAGATATCCTTCTTCATATTCCAAATTGTCCACTTCACCTTGGTGGTTCTCAGTCAAAGAGCCACGTTTGGCCCCGAGAAAGCACATCATTTCCAACCCTTTAATGGTTTAACTTTTGCAGAAGAATTCTCTTGTTACAGCCATTTCAAAGTCCAGATTTCACCAGCTTGTTTTCCTCTACTCATTACTTTATGCATACATTTACAGAATGGTGAGACAAAATGTAGATATTATGTTCAATTATCTTTATACTTATATTGTAACTGAGTTTGCCAATTGCAGGGTCAAAGCTTTTTAGTTTAAATCCCCTCAACACCTTTGAAATCCTTTGCATATACACGCAGAACATTTACTTTCTACTTCTCCTCACTATAGTTACCTTCTGCTGTTTTACCTCCTGCTAACTCATACCCACAGCCAAGCAGAGCTCTGTGAATTTTATGTGTTCACATGCATGCAACCTTGTTTCACAAACAGACATGCATTCTTTAAGAAAGAGGAAAGGTAAGAGCTTCCTGTAGGACGTAACAGAAGTTAAAAGCTACAGCTCTACAAATCACCCAACTAAAAACCAAATGTAATAGGGAGAGGGGAGGTACTTGGATTGTGATTACTCACACTTGCGACAATACTTAAAAATAATGCACCTAAGTTCAAGACTCTGATGATTTTATGATGCTGGGTGACAAATGCAAAATTCTAGTCAGTGCTGCTAATTCCATCTTAACTTTGTAACTCTGTCCATTTTGCATGCAATGAGATAATAAAATGAGTGATCTCATGATGTAACTTTAATCTCTTGAAGTGACTGGGTTTTATTACCACCAATGAAAACCACATACATTCACTAAAAGCAACTCTTTCCTATTTAGATTTATTTCAATTGTCCACTATTTAAAAGAATTTTTTATTCACAAGTTTCTTTGGATTAAAAACTAGTTCTTCAAACCTGACATCTTCCATTCAAGTTTTACATACAGTTCTAGGTTGTGGGTTTTTTTGATTGCTTGCTTTTTATAAACCAAAATGAAATCACATATCAGATGTATTTTGAGCAGAGCGTAGAAAAATCACAATATCTGGTTTAACCTTCAGTATTTTGGTTACAAATGCAGTACACAATTCTTTACTTCAAAATCCCCCTGAGCTAATGGGAGCACTGAGGTAGTACTCAGCACAGAACTGATCCTCTCCAGGTTCTCTTGCTGCTAAACACAGACAACTCAGAGTTCTGCGGCAAATGTTCTTTCTTGCTTTTATGTCACTGTGCATCTCACGAACTAAAAGCTAATGCCAACATAATTAAGATCTTAAAACATGTACTTAGCATCAAGAAAAAAATCAATGCCATTTATCTTGCAGGGTTAGTCAAGTTTTTGCAAAGAGAATGTGAGTTCTGAGTTTTAAATGAATAACAATGATGAAGTTCACTGCATTACTCAGATCCACTGACCTTCAGAACTTCACATTCATTATCGCCAGATTTTGTGTTAGAAGGCAGAAATGTGAAAAAGTTTTGGGGCCAAAACGAAAATCATAGCAGCAATTCAACAACAGCCTCCAAAATTCTGTCCCTTTTTCAAGTTTACTAAGGGACTAATGATGCTAAAAAAAAAGGGAAATATTTTCATAAAAACAAGAACAAAATACTTCTGAAATTTTTCCAGCCTGATATTTCTGACCTCGTATGGTATGCTGCTCATGCTATCTACCTTAGCATTGAATTTTGATTTAGAAAAACAAAAAAAACCACATTCTGCCAATAAAAGACGCTGGCACTCAATCCTTCTCTTCTGATTCTCTATTGAAAATATCTCAAGCTTTAACTAATTCTGTTAAGTTTGCTTTCCCCAATCCCAGAAAGCAAGTCTATATTACCATTTTTACTTCTTTGGAAAGTAATGTAATTTTCACTGGAAAAGTTAAAAAATTCCACAATTCCTATCTGCTGAAATGTTTGTATCTTAGAAAAAGTATATTGCATATACGTTTTCAGTTCCTTAATGACAATTTATTTTTCTTGTCTTATGACATCCTTTGCCAGTTCCTGAGGACACCAGCCAAGGAATGTAAAGAGGATCAGTTGTGGACAGAAGTAGTAAATAAAAGAAATTTGACAAGACAGAGATGGAAATTATGTAAGTCTCCTTAAACAGGAAAACAAAGGGAAGTAATTTTAAAATAATTCAGAGAAAAACAGAAATCTAAGCGCTCAATAGGTATGACAGTAATCTTGCTATGATTTGGAGAAAAAAGTGTTGGAGGAAACTTGTGATCAGTGCAAAAAGCCACTTTCTCTTGCTGGAAAAAGAAGATTTGCAATATGAAATTCCAAACAACATCACAAACACGGACAAAATGAGAGTACTGGCACAGAATACCACACCCAGGGGAAGATTTTTAGCACATTACAAAGGTAATCTCTCAGAAGAATTACAAAATTCAAGGAGAGAGTTCTTAGAAAAAAGAAAAACTCACACTGAAAAGGCCTCTTTGCACATAAATAGCATCAATCAGAATAGCATCTAGCAAATGGTTTGAGGTAAGACAAAATAAATGTGGATACCAGTTTTACTACTTCGTTGTGGAAGGACAGGAAGGATTCAAACACTGAGAATTCTCTTTACAGACTGAAGGTGCAGTGCCAACTTCACTGCTTTGCCTTCTGTTCCCAAATTTTTGTATTTCAAAATATTTGAAAAACCCAATAGAAACAAGCTTGATCTTCACAGGTCTTGATTATGCAAGGACACACAGCGAACAAAGTTAGGAAAAAAAGATTGTAATTGCACAGGGGTGGCTTAAAATTAAAACAATAAAGTAACATCATCTGTATATCAACAAGACTAAACAGGCTTGTGTAGATAGAAAATGGTTGCTTCCAGATAGATTAAGGCAAATTTTTCCACAAGGGGAGGGCCATATATAAGATGTATAAATCTTCACACTATGTTTAGCATAGAAGGATGGAGGCTACACAAGACATTTCTGTCTCAACTGCCAAGAAAAGCCACAGGTCAAAGAGTAATCAAACTGGTTTCGGTACCCACTTTTGGAAAGGGGTAGAAACAAGGAGGAACAGCTTGCACCCCTTGCCGTTGTTCTTGTGTATGCTCAATATCAGTCCTGCAGTTGGCTGGCACACAAGAAACACGCCACAGCCAGCAGGACCACATTGCCTTTTTGCAGCAAGAAAGGAAACATCTGGTAAGTAGAATCTGTAAGAAGTCAGGGGAAGAATATGGAAATGGAATACAGAAATCCTTCTTCTACTAGATCTTCTTTCTGCCTGTTTGAAGTATGAGCTGAAGGAGGAATACACCTTGTCTACCTAACCCACAGCTCTGAGCCATCTTTACTTGTCACCTAATTTAGGCCACACACGAAAGAACTTTATTTTGATACATGGGGTAGAAATTAAACTTACGTACATGTGCAGAGATGTATTAAGAAACTATCCAGCATAGCAGTCATGGGTCTCTGAATCATAAAGTAAGTTAACAACATGAGTATGAAAAGCAAGCTTTTTTAGGCTATATATTTAATAGAAGCAGTATTAATGTATGAATCCACCTTGGAAGAAAATAACTGTCCTTGAGATGTTAGATTTTATCAGCCAAATTGAATGTCTGCATCAATGGCTCTCCCTAAAAGTCATAATTAGGTCATTAAAATATATTTAGAAAAATAGCCTGTAAAATAAAGTTAAAAAATACTCACCTTCATTTTATTTCATAGGTCACTGTTATACCATCTAATAAGATAATTAAAAACATGCAAGCAGCTGGTACTGAGGCTAAACAGATTAATGTAATAGTCTGTAGTCATATGTGCTGGCAAGGGGTTCACCTCTTTGGCGAGGAGAAGGTCAGCTGCCCTTGGGAAGGGAGGAGAAAGACAGTATTTCTACTTTTCAGTGGCACTGCATTGCAGATACTGAAACTAGAGACCCACACCTATTTTTCTTTTTCCTCTTGGTGAAGTCCAGCCCATTGGACATCCAGAAAAGGCTTTAACCATAGCAGTAAAAAGATATGGTAGAGCAGAACTCAAATATTTTCCATAAGTGTCTTACAAATTAAAGATGAAAGTTACTGTATGTCTAAATCCTTGTTCAAATGTTTCAAACAGTGAACTTCTAATTTTTATGACATGGCTCTAGGGAATAATTTTCATAATTTCTTATTAGAAAAGCTTTCTCCCAAGTCCACAAAGAATAATTCCATCAGAGCCTAAAGACCAGCTAGAAAATTTTCTATGACCTGACAGGACACATTTACAAACTCACAGAACATTTAGAAATATGTGTCAGTCACATGTGCTTTTCACTTACATTACTTACAAACTTTATGACCTAATGGGAAATGCTCAGTATCTGAACACATGCAGCATTAAATCTGTGCCATGATCAACACAAGCAAGAGTCACAAACTCTAAGGTGACACCATCATATTAAAAATAAAACCATACAAACAGTTCTGGAGCATCATAAATATATCAAAGGATAATGATCTGTCATCCTTTATTAACACACACACACGCACCTCCACTTGGAGACTTGTACTGGAGAGTGTCAAATTGTCCTTTAAAATAGAAATTGTGGGAACCAAGTAACCTCCTCAGGGGTTTATTTTTTATTGTTGTAAAACTAATATGCTTTTAAGAGCACTTTAATAACAAAACATATTCACATCCAAATACTTTTGGAGCTGTTTCTTCTCCTAATAAATTGTAAAGGCCTGCTACTGATAAAATATAGAGCAACTTTTGTTTCAGTCAGAATATGCAGTAGAATTTTTTACGCATTAGCATTCTGCATGTATAATATTTACCATGATCCAAAGACGCCTTTGCCTCTTTTAGAGCAAAAATTCACTAGCCAGTCTTTTTCAAATATGACAGACTGAAACACATTGGGTAAACAAGACTGTGATCAGTTTTACCAAATTACTAACTTACTGGATATAACTTAGGATATTCCTCGACAATATCCTAAAATAAGTCAAAATTTCAAATCAGTCCTTAAAGAAATAATAACATTTACCATTGTTATCTTTCAGGGTAGTTTAGGATTCACTTTTCACCTTTCATAAGGTATTAGCTGCTCATTTTTACTTAATGCAGCCTAGAACTACAACTATCAACACAATATTTAACCCAGCCATCAAATTTACAGCCAGTCTCATCGTATGATAGGATTTACTTGCCACTGAGCAACAAATATTCACTACACACCTCAAACGCTGTAATACTGCTTAATAACAGTGATAGCTTGCCAATTATTAAAAGTCAGAGGTTTCTTTCATATTTATGTATATACATATACACCTCCCCAACACACACACACACACACACACACACACACACACACACACACGTACCTATCTTCTCTACTGTCTTGCTTTATTGTCTTGCTTTTAATTTATAACAATAATACTCCGGAAATTGTATATGGGACTGCTTTTAAAAGATTAATTAACTTCAGTTTTCTAAGTTGGGCTGTAATCCTCTCTGACAGAATACAATTATTATTCAGTGGAACTCACAGAAAGCATTACATTTATTATATGCGCTTTGGACAAAGGAATATGGAGGTACATGGATCATCTTTAACCTCTTCTTAATTTGTGGAGCATTAAAGATGGCTGAGCATTTACTATGGTTTAGGATGATTTGAGTAAGTAGTACCATGCTCTGTCCTCCCACGTATTTCTAGCTGTCCGTGCTAGCTACATTCCTTCCACTGGCACTGATACCCATCCGAAGCTTTGGCAGGAGGACACTGATAGAAGTCATCAGAAAGCTCTCCCTGTGAAAAATGAACAGGTGGGGCTGGGTTAGCTCCCTAGCTCCCTGAGAGATAAAGTCAGCAGGGTAGGAAGAAGGGGTCAGACCCCAGCTCCACAGCTTACACTCTCGTAGAACCAGAGCCCAGACGAAGCTGGATGCTTCTTCTTAAAGTGTTACCCCTTGACATGTGCAAAAGCTGGAGCTCTTGAGTTGATGACTTTTAGGAATAAGTGTCCTGGAATTTATGGCAGAGAGAGCTCTCAACTTCTTTTTGTTCATCTGGCTACTATTTTGCCTCTTTTTCAGAGACTGCTGTGTGGTCTCTGTATCTACATATGCTTCTCACTTAAAAAGCATGAAGATTATTTGGGTTGGTATTTTTGAGCCCTTCTTTTAAAGTATATAGTATGTTGTATTCATTAGAGAATAGGAACATGACAAGAAATAGAGTCAGGCAGAACCCTGAAATGGATCTGCTAACATATTTTTATCAAAGTGAACATGCTAACTACCCTAGAAGAGTTTTATGTTCATCACAAAGTAGATTTCATTAGAGCCGACTCACTAGGATACCTAAATCAAACCTCCCCAGTCCCACCGTGCCCCTGCAGGCACACCCTTTTTTCCAACCTTGCTCTCAGTCCAGAAGCTTCCTCTGGGTGTTTGAATCGCAGCAAACTCTTTGCTGTTCCCTCTAGGTCCTTACAAAAACTCTTTCTTTTCAACATCCTCAAGACCAGGCAGTTTGCTCCTTGCTCTCCTTGGCAATCTTTCAGTATCCAGCACGCAACAGGCTCCTCCAGCACTGTGTCCCTCCCTGCCACCCCATGCCTGAAGGCTCCTCATGACCAGCACAGCTCAGTGCCTGCACCACGGTGTGGTATTCCCCACCCAGCCGGCTGCAACCAGGACAAAGCAAACAGGCAGGTTCCTCCTGCCTGACTGCACCTCTTTGAAGTACACACTCCAACAGACTACAAACGAAAAAATGAAAAAGATGCCAACCAACACAGTTCACTAAATGATTCCAAAATAATCATGTGGTAGGTTGTTTCATTTTACCATACTTAAAAATCAAAATCAGATGTAATTGTTCCAGTTAGCATAAATCATCCTACTAATTTACTAGTCACAAGGAAAAAGATTTTTTTGTAGGAAGGGCAATATTTTGAGGGGTGAAAGATGAAACTGCATACCTGCTGATTATCTTTCTGCGCTCTCAAGCACAAGACACCCTCTGGTATGTACCCAAACAAGACTCAAGCTCAGTGACGCTGCTGCATAAAGTTACTGAGTATCTTGTTTCTTAAGCTGGTGTTTACTACCAACAGAATTAAAATATTATTTTCCTATCAAATAACCTCAAATTTAACTAATCCTGGGTTTGGTTTTTGACCTGAAATAATGAGCAAATAGAGCTCCACATGGTCCATAGATCCAGTAACTTTGGAGAAGATCAGAAAAGTGACCACCGGCAACTGAATATTTCAACATTTAGCTTAGTTACTATGACTTTAGTTAAGACTTTCTACTTCGGAGAAAACAAAATAAAAAAACCGTTAAAAATATTTAGCCTTACAAATATTCTGTACTTTCATTAGCTAAGCAAGTTGAACAACTTTCTAAAAAAAAAAAAAAAGTAATCCAGAAAATAACTTTTCAGATCATTCCTTAATTAAATTCTTCACGGTCTTCAGCCCACTGTTTTAATTTCAATTGCTCAATCTTTCTAAAGTATAGGACATGTTCTTTTGCTTTAAAGAGATTATGCTGATTAAAGTCAACCTTTTTAAAATTAGAAAATAAATATAAAAAATTACCAACCTGTAAGAAATAAAAGTTCCATCAGAATCTGAGCTTTGGTGTGTGCTTCCATTTTCATTTGATCCCCCTAATAAAAAAATAAGAGAAAACACCTTTAAGACAAACACTGATAACAAATAAAACAGTATTGATAAGAACTGCAACCGATTTTACCATGTGGTGGTAACTTTAGATATGACAAACCCCACATAAAACTTACATAGACAAATCTCATTTTACATCTTCAGATTCTTAGAGCTCTCTTAAGTAGCCTCCATGTTCAGTCTGGGGATTGAATGTTTGCAAAATCTGATACTT
This sequence comes from Empidonax traillii, assembly GCF_003031625.1. Taxonomy (NCBI): domain Eukaryota; kingdom Metazoa; phylum Chordata; class Aves; order Passeriformes; family Tyrannidae; genus Empidonax; species Empidonax traillii. Next base: position 836,107 of record NW_020955289.1, on the reverse strand, counting down.
AATTTCACTTTAAATTCTGATTAAATCCCTTCTCAAATTATTAAACATAATTCTACTAGTGTAAGCTTACAGAAGTACACCATATAAGTAGATGACTTTGGTTTTACTAGCATTAAGTCAAAAAATGTAAAAGTTCATCTATTTTGTGAAACATTTTGAGTTGATTGTAGGATACCAAATATTTTTTGTCAAACCCCAATTCAAAGCTTCTCTGAAACCACCTATTAAGATGTCTGCTAAACATCTTGTTTTACAGCCTGTGGGCTGGTGATACATAAAACTGTGACGTTCCTAAAAATCAAGGATTACAAGGAAATTTTCCTCTCTATAACTACTTCTATTGAAGGACTTCTAAAAGCCAGGAGTCATATAGTCTTCAAAGCAAATTTATTCTTGTCCTGTTTTATACCGTTTATTCCTGCCCAACCTGTCATTTCTCTTCTATGTCCCTGTGTGCCTCCTTAATTCATTTACAGATAGCATTGTGTACCTCTGTCCTGCTTACTGAAATCAAGGTCTTTTTTCTAAATGAGGCCACCCCTTATTTCCCATTTTGTTTAACTCAGTGCTTCTAACACATGGAAAAGAAGAGACAGGAGCTACAGACAGCATACAAAAAGTTTAGTCAGTTGATTATTTGGACAGTGGTTTTCTTCTGTATCAAAAAAAATCCTGCTCAATACAGCCTATGATCACGCCACAGCACCTTGCAGTTTCACAGTAATCCTTAACCAACATGCCTATAAGATCACTTTCCATTTTTATTTATGAAAAGAAGTTTGCAGTTTACAGTAGAAATTCTTGCTGGTGAAATACTGTATTTCCCACAATTTCATGCTGTTTGCAGTCCTCTTTTCTTCAGAAAGGATCAATTCTACCTGAAAATTCTTTTTGTTCCTGCGCTAGATACTACCTTATAATAAATTTCCTTGATAGAAGTCTATCAGCTCTCATTCTGTGGCAAAACAATAAATGAAAACTCTGGATAAGACCTGTTCAACCACAAAAATTCACCAATTTTTTTTTTTTTCATTAAAGTCTGCATTTCTTTATTTATCTTAAAATTAATATACTTCATTAATCCTCATCCTTTCTATTTCACAGCATCTCTTGTGGCACTACATCAGATGATTTACGGAGGTCCAGATAGACTTAATGTATTTCCTTAATGTATATTTTGAAAGGTGAGCAGGTTAGCTGGCACAATCTCCCATTTAACAACAAAAAAACCCCAAACCTGCAATAAAACTTATGTCATTTGCTTTACTTTTCTCTCTTACTTCTTTCATAAAAACTTTTCTAAAGCTCTGCACAGATAATGGTCAGGCCATGCAGATGCTTTGCTATCACCTTTTTTCCCCCCTCTTAGATTAAGTATCGTGTACTTAATCAGGTACTACATTTCCATTTCTTCAAATATATGTTATCAGCTGTGAATTAAAATATAAAAAAATTCTTCAATGCCACAGTATTTGTCAGTATTCTTGAAACACATTCTCTCTTCAAGTCAGATGCTTTAATCTTTATTAGTTGTGCTAATTTATAGTATCTCTCAACATTCTCATTTATTTTATTGATTTATATCTTTTTGCCTGAAATTTTGTTTTTACTGAAACTTAAATATTTTCCAATTTATACCATACGTGGATTAAATTTAGTATTATTTGTTCATTTGCACTGCACAATGTTTCTAGTTTTCTTCCCTAGACAGCTTCTTTACATAGTCAAATAATATTTTCTTGTAAATTTAAATTCCCTTCTTATGATCTAATTCAACTTAACTTTTGCTGATTGCCGCTATAACCCCACACTTCCTGATATCCAGGATGTGGCCTTCTTTGCAGATCAAGCTGCTTTTCTGTTTCTTTCAGAATCTTTGCTTGCTCCTCACATTCCTTTAAAAATATTTTATCATTCACTTCGGCATAAAACTTCCGAGTGTTTTTTTTCTCATCTAATTGGAATGCAGTTTTTTTATTAACTTTTGCACCTTTGTCTAAAATAAATCCCAAACCTCTACTACATTTTAGTCTAATATCACTCAGTCCAGTTGATTTCACTAATTAGCTCTCTCAATTTATTTTGAAAATGGAAATCCTACTCAATCAATCTGCTTTTTGTTTACTAAATTCAACTAAATTAACAACACCAGATATTTCATCCAGGAGCCGACCCTTCCATTATTAATAACCATCTGTTCATTTTTTTTCCTCATATCTTGTAAAATAGTCTCCAAATAGTCTCCCATATTGGGACAATTGTCAGTAATACACTTTTTCATATATTGCCCATCTCCACATCTGATCCTGAGCATTCAGAGAAATGACTGAACTATGTTCAGTCTCCTTCAAAGCCATATGGCAAGGTGCAGTGATACTGGACAACTGTTACAGGGACACAGCACATCAAAATGGGTCCTACTACACTTTACTTATACTCAGATAACTCCTAAAGATTCACCTATTACACTAGTCAGACTTAAAAAGGAAACTCACACACGATGCTAACTAAGTTTGTATGCTGAAAAATACCCCTTTTCAAGAATGGCAACACAATCTTCCTCCTTTCTGAAGAATGAAGTTTAAGAATCTCTCAAAAAAATGCAAGGCCTTCATCATCTTTCAACAAAACCATTTGTCCTGCTCGAAGAGTCACCGGACATTGCAAAGAAAACCAGGATATATAGCTGTTCTTTCACCAGGGTCCCACAACAAACATTTGGTGGGATCCTGGTTCTGTGACAACCAGAGCTGTTCTTCACAAACTTGAGCTGTTCTTCACAAACTACTCTAAGTGTAACTTGCTTTATTCTGAAGACAGCAATCTCCTTTATTTAATTGATCACCAAAATACTTCAGCATTCTTAATTATTTACTCATTGTTAATAAATCTCACTCTCATACAAGTTACCGTTGGGCATTTTTTGAGAGCTGCTTTTGCTGCTTCATCGTATCATTAGCAGCAGCTACCAAAATTGGATAGGACTAGGTGTATTCAGCTCCCAAACTCAGGATTTAGTAGAGCAGGCACTTCTGTGATTGCTCTCTTGCTCCATCCCTTTTAAGAATAGGTACATCTGTTATGACACCTTGAAAGATAATGAAAATGTCTTTCATTGAAAGTGATAAAAATCATAAAGCAAAGTGCAAAGCATTCATTGACTTAAAAGAAGACTCTAAATGTTACCTAGTTTTATTCAAAAGGCTTTCAAGAAAATCCTATTAAGTTTCCCTAGTCAGCAATACTTGAGAACAAATGGGACTGTTTCTTCACTAAAAAATGACATTAAGCTGTGGGATTCCCTGCCCTGGATCACCTCTTCTCAGGAATGTTCCAGTTATATTCCCTGAAAGGTGTAGTGAACTCTCAGTAGAACAGATACATTTCTTCTATCTTCTTCACTGATAATGACCCAACTTTCTGGTAAAATTGGAATGTATACTGAACAGTTATGAATATAAGATTCATGACAGTGGTAATGAAATTTGTGGTCTCCTTTAAAAGTACTATTTGATTGAGTATTATCCTAATCTTTAATTTAATTCTGAGACTCAATTATGGGAAGAATGGCTCTGCTGAAGAAACAAGAAGATGCTGGACCAACCCTGCCACACACCCTTAGCTTTCCTAATTTCAAATGCAAAAGCTAGGGGGAAAAAAGGTAAAATAAAAGGGAAACAAGCAATACCATAACAAGTATCCGTATCAAAGTAAGTATGGCTTACAGCACTAAGAGTAGTTACTGGTTTTAATACAATAATAAAATAAGACTATATCCTTCCAAAGGGACTGAAAATGATCTGGATATCTTCTTGCTGCTGCTTTAACTGTAGAAACTCCCTCTCCTGGGAATGAAAACTTTCTCTTGAAAGAATTCTGTTCAATTGCCCCATTTGAGCAAAATCTGTTCTTGTGCACGAAAACCTAGGGCTAAAGGCAGCTGGGACTCGAGTAGCTGGGAGCCAGCACTGCTGGGCACAGCCAAAGGTTGTTTCAAGAGAATTTGTGCAACTCAAAATTGACACTTTCACTAATAAGTCAAAAAAGGACATTTCAAATGTTGGCTTCTTTAGACTTCTGAGATGCATGGAGAAGGATCTGTGAACTGTACATTTGATTAGGGTATTAGATTCAACCAGAACACACAGGCTTGCCACTTGCAGTAACTGTTTTCTTTGTAAGAATACATGTAAGAGCTCTTTGTAAGAATATGCAAGATCATATTTGAGATTATAGACATTGCATAAAATAGGAGAACCCAGAATAACAAGGATGTCAACCACACTTCCTGAAGATTATTTGAAAACCATGTGTAGAAACTGTAACAAGGAAAAGCCTAACTGAAATATGCACACTATTTCTGTATTTTTATTTTTTAACAGCCTATTATAATGATAGAATCACAGAAACATTTAGGATGGAAAAGACCTCTAAGATCATTGAGTCCAACCACTAACCCAGCACTGCCAAGTCCAGCACTAAACCATGTCCCCAGGTGCCACATCTTTAAAAATGCCAGATGTCTTTGAAATACCTGCAGGGATGGTGACTCAACCAATAGTACATTTTCTCACAGAAGAGCTTTTTCAAGGTGCAGTGCACAGCTTCCTCTTCAGGTAATAAGAAGAAACTGGACAGCATTTCAGAACCCTGATTCACAGGTGGGAAGATACTCTGGATATGCTCCAGGCACAATGAACCCTGAGCTTAAGTATGTGCTCAGCAAGAACAAAAAAGTATGTGAAGAATGATGTAGGGATCAGACATTTCTCCCTGATTTCTTTCATTACCTCTCTGAAAACGGCTGTTTCCTGTGAGATGTAAAAATTCAGCACTGGACCTCTTATGGAGAAGATGTGGGATATTATCACAGCCTGCTGCAAGTCTACAAAGACAAGAAGCTTCAGTGACATGGCCTTGCTCTATGGCTGTACTCCTCCTTTAAAAAATAATTAAGCTCCATTTTTTACTTTTTGAAAATATGCTTTGATACTCAGGAAACGTCTTTACATATATACATATTTTTTATGCACGTATACACACACATATGCATGTCTATGTGTGGGCACCTGTATATATAGTGATAACCTATTTACCACCCTTGTGCCAGCTATGAAAGGGTTTTATGGCTGGCAGTTTAGGAATTTGTGATAAAAGTGATCCCACTTAGGAAATCAATCTGCATTTCCCTGCTTACAAGTGCCATAATGGAGACAGATCCTTCTGCTGACCTGTTTGCACTTTGCTTAATATTTTCTTTGTATTCTATTTAAAGGTTAAAATGTTGTTAAAGCACAAAATTTATGTAACAGTTGTGAAAATTTAAGTTGATATAAAACACTTGATCATTAATGCAGTGTTTTATGATTAGAGACAAGAAAAATTTTAACACTAATCTATGCTTGCAGTCTAAGGTTGTCAATTCTTACAACATGACTTCAAAATTCCATGCTATATTAATTTTCAGCATATTTAAAGCTTAATAATTTAATGATTTATCCAATTTTAATTTATACTTTCAAAACCACTTTGAACAATCTGAGGTGCCACTGGAGATCATAACAGTGGTCCTGGTTAAGTCAAATAATAATTATAGCGCTTTCACTTTAAAGATGAGATTATTTTTAATTATTGAGTGAAGTACTTGAGGTACCATACTTATATAATTACGCTACTCATTAAATGGTTATTGAAAGCTGAAATGTAATTTTAATGACAGCTACCTATTTTTCTTTGCACACTTTATAGATGACAGATCAGTCAGGAATTCTAGTTTGCTCAAAAAATCCTTGCAGCTGCACTGGTTCTTTCAGGTGTAAAACAATTAAGCTGTTCTTTTTTTAAAACTTTAAACATTTTTTTTCCCTCAAATGATATTGATATAATATACAGGAACTAGTAAAAACAGAACAATAATGCATATGTTTTTTCTTTTTCATAATAATACCAAAATGCTGGCCCTAAACTAATACACATTCCAAAAAATATCCCCCCCAAACTCGCGACAATACAAATATATAAGAATGATTTTAGCCAAAATGTGTTCCTCACATAATACAAACAACAACAAAAAAATTGCTTAACAGATTGCAGACCTTTATTGTGAATATAAAGGGGTAATCAACATACAATAAGCATTTTACTATGCATTAAAACTATATATAATGCCACGAGACTCTTTTGCTTTTTCTAACACTAAGGTTCACAACTCTTCAAACATAAAATTCCTTTGTACTATTTACTCCACAGATCATCACACTGATCTGGATAAAATTTATTCTAATATGGAGAAATCTCTGCCATTTGACACTACAGAGCTGTGGTCTCAGAAACGAGCACCTAAACATTTATGCTGTGTATTTTAATCTTTTATATCTGATGTTCGAGATTCGAGGTATTTCTCCGTTGTTCCAAAGACCAGTATCTTGTTTAAATTAAGCTTTCCTTTTTCACAATGAAAACCAAACGGAAGAGTAAATTTGTTTCATTAACAATATTAAAGCAAAGATTTCTGAGTTCGCTGTATGGGGAAAAGGCAATAAAGTTTTGAAGAGGGAAAAACTGCTTTGTTCCTTCAATCCCCTAGTTGAAATTAATTATAGCAAATGTTTATGAAAACATCTGTTCCATACAGTTATAAATTCTTAATTTTAGCATGGGTGATTCCAAGCTCCTCTATTATTTTGAAAGGGAACCGTCTGATAATTGAAAGGTTTACAAAAGAGCAGACAATTTGTATTTCTGCAACACCAAATATGCAGTTTGGAAAGTCTTCAGGATCTAAGCAGCAAAGAAAAAAAAAATAAAACAAAATACAAAAAAAGACGACCGAAGCTTTCTGATTAGGGTCCGCTGATAGACCGAAACGGCGGTGGGAGGAGGAGGGCGGGAAAAAAAAAAAAAAAAAAAAAGAGAGAGAGAGAAAATAAAAGGAGAAGTAATCCCCCCAAAAAACACACGGCAGATCGAGATTTTGCCACGTGAAGCAGACCTGTGAGAAGTGAAACGCCGCGGCGCTGCGGGCCGCTCGGAGCGGGGCCGCTGCCGCGCCGCGCCAAGAGAGGGCGCTGCAGAGTTTCGGATGGCGCGGCCGCCGCTCCCCGCCCGGCCCCGCCGCGGCGGGCCCAGCCCGGCCGGCCCCCCACACGGCACCCTCGCAACTACAGCGTTAAAACTCGGTTTTTTTTTTTTTTGCACCAAATAAGCTTTTAAAACGATTAAATGGAGCACGCTCGAAGCGGTGTACGGAAAACTGAAAATAACGCCTTCAGCTAAAGAATTGAGTGCACAGCACTTCTGATATTTATTAAATAATTATTAGGCTGGAAGGTTGAAGAACGTTTCACTCTGAGCAAGTCAGGTTTTCTGAAATAAATATGATGCAACTTTTCGGTGAGCAATCCTTTACGTGCAAACCTGACCCCATCCCTCGCTTCAAGTTCATTTAGCATCAGATGCGCACTTTGAATGCATGCAGCGCAGTTTTCTGATAGCATTTTAGTTTCATCAGCTCTGCCCTAAAATATTGTATTTCGCCATGAATAAAATAAAAAATTATGCACTGTGATAATTAGTGCTATATGCAGATAATGAAGTGTAAGATGAACTAATGAACTTGCCATTTGAAGTACAAAAGTCTTACAGAGGCTTAAATATTTTGTTTATCCTTCAATATTGACATGAAAAAATATAATCGTCATCAACAGTGTCTTTTCCCGTTAAACTTATTTGAGTTATTAAAGGAACACAATTGTAAAAGGCAATACAGTACCCATAGAGATGCAAATCTTGCAATAGTGAAAGCTGGTCACATCTGGAAGTAGGTAAAGAACGCTGGAACCGAGGTGCAAAATCAAAGCCTGTTTTAGCCCTGCGGAAAGCTGTTTGAACAATTTGATAGGCAGGCACATTGGTTTGCACTTAGGAACAAAAACTTCTGGAGATAATAAGAATATCTTGTACTGCATGTTGCTCAAACCCAGTCAATTCTGGTGTCTTTTGGACTGCTGATTTATGACAATCAAGTGGCATCTTCTATGATCCTTGCATATAAAATCACAATTGCATATGTGTATACGCATATATGAGTAAACTCTGCGTATTCTCCAGGCAAAATCTGTTTGAAACAATTTTGTCTATGCACGTCCGTTTAAATCAAGACACATAAAAATAAGAGGGTTTCCATTTTAAGTGAAACTGCTTCTGAGTGTTCACAAATCTAAACACCAACCTTGTCATTAAGTTAGTCTGTAAATTAACGTGCCACTGTTCCTCAAGTAAAACGTATGTGTGAAAAAGTGTGGACAGGAAAAGCTATACAAAGGTCTAGATGACTGATTCTGAAATTAGAACATAGCATCAGTGTTTAGGGAACGTAGTCCCATGCAGCTCAATTTAAAATAAATTCAACAATAAGTATATTCAAGGGACTTATTTATATTTTTTCTTTTCCTGTTGAAGCCTCTGCATTTACCAAAATACACTGAGCTATGCACTGTACTCTAAACTAAAACCAATACACAGAATAAGGAATTTCACTCTAATAGCACTGAAGTAATTCACAGAAATACTTCAGAAGAATTCTCAGGTGATTGCAAGTTACCAAAATCTCAAATAATTTACATCCAGTTGAATTTTAATATAATATCTGTGAGCATGATGGAAAGACCAAGTTTAACTGTAATGCAAATAGTGATTTAAACACTTTGGAAAATGCACATACATGGAAAAATAGTCTGACTTCCCATTTAATGGGAACCACCCCATACTAGCTTATATAAGCAAATGTGGCTCACTGAAGTCAATACACATTTAGTCCAGTAATGCCTGGATTGAATTTGCAACCAGCAGCAATAAGAATGGTAAAACAAAGAATCCACAGGACAAGCTAAAATGTGGTTCTTCTAACTTTTTTTTCAGTTATTTCTCCCAGTGCAACAGTCTTTGGCCCATAGTATATTCTGTGCACTTCTGCTCATAAGCTCAGTACTACGGCCTGTATCTGCTACATAACCTGGCTGATCATTTATCATGTACAACCTAAACATCAGCACATATGTATAACCTAGGTCATCAGCAAATGTGGCTAAAAGACTCCAGCACAAGATACAGACATTTTAATGTAATCTGATTGAAGTGGAAGCTGTATACCTAATAAATAATATCATCTCTAACTTCAGTAAATCCTTTCAGAGCAGACACACTTTACAAAATCACAAATTACCTTCAGTGTAACTAGGGACAAGTAGCACAATTAGACCTTGCACAGAAAGAAAAAAAAAAATCTTAGAAGCCGCCTGGCATCATTGCTAGGAACTTACACCCTGATGATATACAAATGCCGAGTGACTTATCACTTGCATCCAGAAGAATTTAGCTAATTTTAACTTATAAACAGCCTAAAAGGCCTTTGAGCTATAAATTGCAATAATCTAAAGATGGCAAAAGGCAATAAACATGAGTTAATGACTCAGCATCCTCCTGAGATAGCACTGGTCATGCAGATTTGCTTCATCTTAGACATGCACAATCACTGTAAAAAGGTGGTCTCCAGAGACCATTTACACTGACAATAAGAAAAACATACCATCTCTTTATATGTTTGAAGGTTACTACTGTCCTTTAACTTACTGCAATTACATACTAATTTTAACCACATTTGTATCTTACAGATAGATGCAACCTTTCTGTTTGGGATGATAAATAATATGTATGTATAGTCTGATTTTCATATTCAAAAGCAGTAAAGCATATTCATTGATTCTAGGGAAAAAAAAAAAAAAAGAGAACCAAAAGAGACTGAGCAGGAGTTTTCTAACACTGTGTTGTTTAGCCAATATTAAATGATAATAGAAGATGAACGAGAAAGGATTAGGTGCTCTTTTATTGAAACAGAATTGCCTTTTCAACAAGCAGTGAGCTGATCTTCAACTGAGAATAACAGGTTTTCCAGGAGAAAGGCCAGCCTGGCCAGAGAGCCATGTGGTAGTGATAAAGAGCCTCAACTCCTTAAGTTGGGGAGGTGGTCTCATGATAACCAGGGTTGGGCTTAAAAAGAGCAGGGGCAATTCTGCTTTATTTCTTTGTTGTTACTTATCAAAGGATGCTACTGCAGCTTACTTACATCAGTAAGGCTGATGACTTATAACACTACTGATGGATGTCAAAGGCTTCTGAAAGCAAAATGTACTTTTAGGATCTTCTTTCTTGAGTGTAAATGTATTTAGGAACACTGTGAAAATCATACCACTTTACTTTGCCCAGCATATGCATGCAAAGAGGGACAGCCTGAAATCAGAGCACCCACGTGGCTACTGTGGTGACACATGCGTCACTAGCTACTTGCTTGTCTGGAATGGGAAAACAAACAGCATTTATGGCTAGGAGGCAACCTGAAAGAATAAAAGAATTTTGGAATAATAAATGAATAAAAGAATAAATGGAAATACAGAAATTCTGGCCTAAGAAAACGAAATGGCAGTGGAGTTGCTTGTCATTCAGTGGAAGGGCTGGCACTACCTGCTGAGAGAGACACCAGCAGAACTGCGGGGTTTGGCTCAGAGGCAGAGGAGGGAGATGAGAAACTTCAAGCTATGAAGTTGTCACTGAGATGTAAGACTGGACAATGCCTGGATTCTCCTTAAATGCTACAGTGTTAAAAGCTCACAGTAACAGATGAAGAAAGTCCCATGAGAAGCAACGTGGGAAGCAGACAGTTACTAAAATGTCCAGGGTCAGGGAGAGGCACTTGGGCACCCACAGCATCCCCGTCACCCCAGCTCAGCTCTGCCACCTCTTTCCAGCTGCAGCCTCCTGCTTCCCTACCACAATTCCTCTTAGCACTGCTGGAAGCAGCCAGATCTGTAGGTCTAAAAGGCTATTTTGAATTTACACTAATATAAATTGAAGGGTAATCTATTAAATTAGAAATAGGATCCTGCTTACATCTATTGCATAAATACATTTTTAATAATGTAACTCAGTAACACTTTTTAGCAGAATTTCACACACCAAAAAAAAGTAGAGAGATAAACAATGGCTTATTTAACTATGAACACAACATATTAGAAGTGCATAAACAAAGTGCTTTAACTATGAACACAGCATACTAGAAGTGCATGTGATTTTTACTTCCTTCATCCATCATTCAGAACACAACAGAAAGCACATTTTTTCATTCCTTAACATTGATTATGTGAATAGTTTTGAAAAAGCATCTTAGTTTCAGGGTAACATTTAAAGTTATCTGGGTAAAATTTGAGAGATGTTTCAAAAGCAGCAGAGTCTAAAGGTAAGACAATTCAGAAATATACTGTTAAAAAAATGAAATAATCATGTTGCCTGATGGCAGTACCAATACCTGGCGAATGTGAGCAAGACATCAGAGAAAAAAACCCCCGAAACCTGAAGACAACCAATACTGTCACAAAGACTCATATACTCAATACTGGAAGGGTGTTCCTGACGCCAAGAGAACAGCCCTTATCCTAATCAAATTAACTATACAGAAGAAACCAGCACCAGGAAGGGACACCTCAGCTTAAAAGCTGCCTAGCTTGGTTTTATACAATGAAGCTGGAAAGCCCTGGACTCCTAGTCTGATGCTGTCTTATTAAGACTGCTAATTCTTGGAATACATTGTACATCCAGTAGATCTGTAACTGAGAGAACATGAAACGAAGCAGTACCCTACATTTTCTATTAATTTACCCAAAGAAAAAAACATGTCACCAAACAGTATAAAAGAAGTACTGAGCTAGGGCTTTTAAGCTGCCAAATCAAACTATGCCAAAGCATAATGAAAACACTAGATTTTAATCAAAATTCTTGTAAATCAACCTTTAGTCAATTTGGAGAGTACCAACTGTGTACTTCACTGGTGCAAAAGTAGACTCACATTGTGAGTGACAGATCTAGAAAAATCTGAAGAGCAAAGGCATATATGCATTAGCAGTAAACTCTAGATGTCTAAGAGATGAAAGTCCACAGGTAACATCAGAATATAAAAATATATCAAATTGACAGCAAGAATGACAAAACACTTCTATTTACTACAGTGCAGGGTGGTTTGTCAAACAACGATTGCTCTTGTTGTAGACACTGAGAAAGAAATTCTCCACAAAACATTTCTGCAAAAAAGTATGTAATCCATCATGGGACAGATTTCTGATCTCCACCCTTGCCCTCCTGTGCAGAGGATGAGTAGTGTCAATCCCTGGTGGCACTTCATAATGGAACTGAGGATGTAAGTACAAAGCACTTGAAGATGTAAGAAATACGCGACTTCGAAAATTCAAATGAGACAAGCACGACTAGATTTTTTCTTATGCCTAACAGTTATATGGAAGTTTTCCAAAAGGCTGAATATTTAGTTTACACAATAATGGGAAAAATGTTTAGTAGTAGTCAATTTTTCTCAACAGTTACCCCAGTTCTTTAAGACAGAAAATGTCCAACATCTTTTAGCCAAAAAGAAAACAATCTGCGTGCAAGACAATAGCTGTCTTACTCAAGCAAAAGCATTATTTGAAAAAGGGCTATATGCTATGACTGCAGGTTGTAAGACAGAGCAAGAAAGATTATATACATCTGAACAAGGTTTCCGTTTCCTCTCATTGGGATGACAGTGAATAAAGACGATGAAAATTACAGCATGTGAATACTAGTGTAATTACTGAATGGTTCCCCACATAATTATGCAAAACAAATCTATCCATAAGTTAATGTAGCCATTTTCTTTTTGAAACAGAATTTTCATGCCATCCATCAGTCACCCCAAAACATAAACCTTAGATGACTTAAGTACACAGAATTTACTCATTTGGTCTGTAATATAAGCAGTGCATGTGAGTAGAAATAAAGGTTTAATGAAACAAAATAACATACTCCACTAGGGAGAACACATATTGCCCAAAGAAAAAACTAATGTAAGTAAGTGGAGACTTGACTATTTGATAAATATAGCCCCAAAGGTTATATGTTTAGTGAAAGAATATAAATACTGTACGTGATGTAGATTTTTTTTTATTTGACTAGAAACATTAATTGCTTTCTAAATACAATAATATTCTTTCCTTTGAAACTGTGAGGTCTCATTTCTTTTACTGCAGCAAGTAACCAATTACCTAACAGAAATGTTTACATTAATCACAATCACTCTATATTTTAGTTTTTATACCAACTATTTTATTTTTGCTTAGAACTGAGCTCCCTCAGGCATTCTTTTGTGCCAACTGTTAATTTCTATCAGTGATAAAGTTCCCTTAAGCTTCTTTTAACATCTACTGGACATGACCTCATAAAATTTAATGCCACTCATTAACCCCAAGCACTTAACTTTACACAGTAATGTCAGGCATCTGACTTCTCAGTGCATGAGAAATCCAAGTGGGAACCGTTTGAGAGATACAAATTACAAATCACTTGAGTAGTAGAAAGGGCGGCAATGAACAATATTAAAGGGTAAATCCAAGAACTGAGCAAAAGTGGGGTTCTTGCAATGCCTTCTATCTAAAATGATACAACTTCTATTCAAACAAGGGGGAAGCTGCAATGTGATTGTTTTGGCTTGTGAGGGGACTGAAATTCAGAGCTGAGGCTGTACGCAGGGTTTTAACCCTGTCTGAAGCAAGTATGATGTGCAGTCACATCCAGTAGCCTTCAGGCATTTGGAAGAAGCACAGGTGATAGGACCACCTTACGTTCTGCAAAGGCAAGACTGTGGTAAGCCAGAAGCAGCAGTTTCTTCAAAGTGCTCCTCCGTTTTTTCCTGCAAGAGCCTTGCATAGGTTTAGCTTTAGAGCGTGGTTGTTCTTCCGATTTTGGTTATGTACCAAGAAAGCTCTCGGAGGGACAGCACTGTTTTTATTTTCCCCGAGATGCACAGATGGGTGATGTCTGCTTAACTCATTTAACCATATTTCCCAGTGGCTTCACACATGTTGGAGAAAATGTGGAAAATTCTAGAGGTGAATGAAAAAAAACCACTTAACAACAATTTTCTGGCTTCTCTCGAACCATTCAAGGACACTCCTTGTGGGGAGTTGAAACTGAGTGACAACCTGTCATGGCCCTGAGTGTAAAAAGAGGCACATTGTCAGGGAAAAAAAAAAAAAAAAAAAAAAAGTGGTTTATTTTCTATTTCTGTTGGCTCAAGAGATATCTAGGCATCCTCTGTGAAAAAGGACAGTGCTATGCAGCTAGAAACATGGTCCATCAGAGTTCCTGATAGCAATCTGCTTATTCAGCTCTGTTAGGAAAAATGCCCTCCCCTAGTCTGTGTAAAGGGTTCGCTTTTTCTTGGTGTCACAGGCTGTTACACTCTGGGTTAAGCAGTTGATGGTGTTGGAGTGGGGATCAACTTAACATTTCTATACAAATTATACAAGGAAGCTATAAATTGCTTCAGGAGAAGCCACGTGAGATTTGATGCGATGTCTCTAAGTGCTACAAGTTTATTTATTTTTCAGCAGCAAAAAGAGCTGGCTCTCAGAAATAGGCGGCAGCTCCTGAATTTACGGATCTTAACTGGAAAATATATTCTCTGCTACTCTATAAATCTAAACAGAAGGAAGTAATTTTGTCGAAGCTTTATTTCCACAGAAAGGTACCTCAAAGTGAAAGGTAGGTATTACAGAATTGAGATTTTCACATGTGAACAACTGTGATCTCTGACACGAGCCCCATCTCCAAGTGCTCTGAATGGCTGTTTTAGCTATAAACTGCCCAGAACCACAATCTACAGTCAATACACACTTCATACTATTGAAAATGTTTTTGCATCTTGCCTGCCACTGGTCTAAGATCACTTTAGCATAATTACAGCTTGATGCAACATCAGTAAGTGTGCATCAGTTGGAAAAGTTTTTATTGCCTAATAGCAGGGAATGGTAATAAAGCAGATGTACATCGGGCCACATGACAATGGCAACCAATTGGTCTGTATTTGGCAAAGTATTAATGTTTTATAAACACAATATATGTTATACTTTTCTAACAATAGGGATGTAAATCTCTGCACAGCATAAACACTTGTGCTGATCAACAGAGAGATACTGCTGTGATAGGTACTTTGAAGTTGCAGATAAGAGCTCAAGCTGTAAGATGCCAGCAAAAATGGAAGTTTATAAAGAATCACTGCCAGACTCTTAAATGTAGTAGCACTTGTGGGACTTTCTATAATATAAATAGTAATTAACTTCAATGCAAAATGTATTTGCAAAAATAAATATACTATACCACAGCTCAGTTTCCTACTACAGAATCAAACTTTAAAATCTGTAAACCCCCAAAATAATCTTTTGCTCAACACCCCCTAACACGCCGTGCCCAAATACATGCACACACTCATGCACGTACACAACCACTCCAACGTACATCCGCAAACACTACAATCTTGGTGTGAGGGCATCTACCCTGTAGATAATTCAATCAATCTCTCAAGTGACACTCACACGTGCCTGCACACACAAAAGCAGATGTGGCATTAAGATTTACAAAGTTATTGAAACTTTTAACAAGTAAAACGCATCTTTACTTAGCTACACCAGAATGAGGAATAAAGGGGTTTACATATGTTCCAATTCTAAACCTATCAATCAAACCCATGTTATTCCTTTGGGAGCTTATTTACATGCATATTTATCAGCCTCACATGCTAATTCCCTGCTGTTTTATGCCTGCGAGGCATGTTTATGAGTCATAATTGTTGATCTCATTTGATGTATTTCACTGAAGTAAGACATTATTCAGTTATGTGGCCTAATGTCAATGAATTACGATGACCTGATCTTCAAAACGCAACTTGCTCTTTAATTTTTATTAGAGCATTACTTATTCAGAAGAAGAAATACAGTAAAATGGAAGATTACATGTTTTTATAGTCATTTTGCTTCAACATCTTATTTTGGAAGAACTCCTCCCTACCTCTAGGCAAAGTTTGAAAAGTGCTATTCGTAAACACCAAAGGAGAAGAATTTTGGCCTGAAATTAGCACATATTTCTAAGACTGGGACCTTTTATAGGTGTTATTTTGCTTTAACCAGCCACAGCATAGGCCTTTTGACCACTGGCATACGGTTTGCAAAAGGAAAAATAATCAGACTCAGTCCAAAACCCTCACATTGTTCTTTGCCTTAACTTCATGAAAACTGAAACTAGATAGAGACTTTGGAGCAATTGATAAATGAGAACTAAATAAGTTAAGTCCCCAGACTGACTTATCATCTTTGATGCAAAGTGGTGTCTCAATTTATAAACAGAAAACCATTTGATGGTCAAAGTAATGGCCTAAACAGGGGAATAATTATGAGGCGTACAAACTTCACTGCAATAGCCTGGGTTGGACCATTAATGGCTGTTTCTTGGTGGCAAGCCAGAAACGGCACTAGCAGGAGGCTGAACATGGTACTTCTACAATTCTGCTCGTTTCACAAAGACCCATGCTGGTCTTCCAACACTTCAAGTAATCTTCAAAGGTTTAAATTACCTTAAAGATATCTAATTATTAAGACTGCTTAATAATCACGCTTTTTTCCCCAACTTGATTATAGCACGAGGGAATCACAAAGTAACTGCTCACTTCTACTCTCTTGCAGCATAGACTTGACACTATTACAGTAAGTACCCACGCTGTAGGATCCACAGTGTAAGCTGCTCCTTATATTAGGCTAACAGAAAATTACCACTGTACACATAATTTACTCTAGGATTTTCAGGCGTTACTACTTCCTATCTTAATATTCAGAATTGTTTTAATGCAGTTATTATAATTTATAATACATTTATCAAAAGTAACTGTCAATTGACAATTAATTTCAACTTCACCAAAAAAATCAGAAGTATTTGACTTCTGTATTTAAGAGATTGTCACAGTTTAGACAATGTTCAACCTAAATGCATCTTTATGTATTGATTAAAAAACGAAAACACTTAGTTTTGTTCAAAAGTTTCCAAGTTGCTGCTCAGGATATTTTTCATGTCCAGAATTAAATCAGTGGTTTTCATTTAGAGTTGCTTTTACAAAAATAAAATATCTTTTTTCCTGTAAAAATTAAATACATGAGAAAGAGACAATTTAATCTAGGTTTTATATGCTCTTTTGAAAAGTGCAAAGGAGCCCTTAATACTGTGTTTACATGGTATTTTCCAAATCAGAAGTTTGCTTCTGAAACGCATATGTTCCAAACCATTTCTTAAAAAAACCTAAAATTCTTCACTCGAACAATTAGTTATTTCAATGGCACAGTTACAAGGGTGTAACTTCAGTTCCTGTAGATGCCACAACTTTAACTGCCACGTGTTCATCATAAATATAATTTTATAAAATACATTAAATTTAATTCTGCAGAAAAATGTCAATTCCAGAACTTCTCAAACAGGAGTTTTCACCAGCTATTGTCACAAGAATCCCCAAACAGAGACAGAGTTTTCCACAATGTAAGCTCTGATTTACAGCCCTCCTTTCTTTCAAATTCAAATAAGCAAAAGACACAGCCTTGTCTGCCAGGATAATTTTTTTTTTTTTTTTTTAGAATAGCAACAATTAATGCTACACTTTTTCTGGCAATAAAATCTCAGTCTTACTCAGCCAGTAACGTTGTGGTAACCTAGCTGTAATTCAGAATGGAGCTTTGCACACTTTTCAAAGAAGTATTTTCTTTTGTACTTTGAGAAACAATGAACCAATACTGGGTCACAGAATTTTGGAGGTGGCCCTGTGGCTCCATATGCTTCTCTCCTCCATTAAGATAACATCTGTTCTGGCCACCAGTCAGCAAATCAAATTTGATGAGAATTTATCTGAGTGCAAAGTAGAAATGCCCAGTAATGGTCAGATTTATGTTTAATTGCTCCACACTTTAAATATTTCAAATTGTAAGAAACAAAACAACAACAGTGTATTCCAAAATTACAACTAACATATAAAAAATGTACCCCTTTAAAATGGAGCTCAAAACATTATCACATAATTGCAAACTTATTTTCACATATATTAAATGAACTACCCCTTCAACTGCACTTAGTACTGAAACACTATACAGTTCATTTTTCCTAAGGTTAAATCATTGATTCCATTACAAATCTAATTTCTCAGAAGAATTATCACCACCATAAAAGCTTTATCTGGATGAAGTTTGTGCCTTTGAACTTCTAGAAAGATCAAGAATAATAATTTGTAATGGGATATCAAAATTTTAGTGGAGAAATTTATCATACAGGCTACTTGCTAGTATTTTGGTTATATGGTCTCAGTTGCGCTAAACTGAACAGAATTTGTTAAAAAATTTGAGCATAGTCTTCCTATCCCAGAGTTTATGTATTATTGTTTATCACTTTAGTATCCAAGCAAAAGCATTTCACTGCCAGCTGTTTGTACACAATTAAGATAGACAGAATTTATCATTAAAGTTGTAAAAGACTTCAAAGATCACCAAGCCCAGCCTTTGACCAAACACTACCACATCAACTAAACCACAGCACTGTAGGGCTTACTTTGAAAAACTTTTCTAAGAAGTATTTTCCCTCTTATTCAGACAGGACCTGGCAATGCTAATACATAAAACAGTGAAATAAATATCCACAAATAAATCAGCAATTAGTTCATTAAGCTGGAGTAGTATTCCTTAGACTTGCAGCCAAAATCACATTTTAATAGTAACACCCATATATATCTGTACTGAGCCACCATTTACCAAAGTTTAGGGAATAATTTAACAAATTCAAAACAGTTATCTTTACTCATAATAGAAAAGGTGACAATGACTTATGTCTTCTGAAGTAACTTTTCATTTCCATTACCAAAAATATTTTTAGTTGAAATTTCTAAGCTGATATATGCTGATATATTTAAGTTTGTACATAAAACATGAAAACGTTGTGTGCATGTGTTCTGCACCAAAGTTACCCTTCTTTTAGTTAATCAGCTACTTGCCTCACAAAAACTGGCTGCAAGAAAGAAAGAGTTGAAGGATGGCCATCATCACTGAAGCAGTGTCCTGCACCTTGAACGATGTGGGTCAAGTTCCAGGCCCTGCTACAGACCTCTTGTATGAACGAGGCATATAATTTCATTAGCTTCAAATTTCTTTTTAGCATGAGAACGTATAGTCCATGGCAGTTATGAGAATTAATTTCATCACTTCTTTGGTATATGAGACCTTCTAAAAGGATGAGGTAAGCACATAGATGCAAACCAAACATCCCAAGCAAGTCCTGCTTCCCTTTTTAAGCAGTTTAAGCCATGGAGCACAAATTGCATCATAAGCTTGTGTGATTGTTACAACTAATGAAAATAAGTCTCATTTGCTATACCCTTTTGTGTCATTTGTACTGCTGTTGGAACATTATAGTCACATGATTATTGATGCAGTGATCTAAACATCTAACATGAATAAAAAAACCAACAGGGATATTTATGAATAACTAAAAGATACTCTAGATCTAACAGAAGTGTTAAATCTTGTCATAAAATGTGTCTATGTACATCCACATAAATCTCAAGCTTAAAATAGTCAAAACCAAAACCCAGTGATAGCTCACTTATAGAAAATAGGATTTAAACACCAGCTTGCACACATGCATTTGAAACATGATGGTCCTTATCCTGTATTGCTTAGACTTATTTTGCTATTTTGTTGACTGTGGAAGAGAGAAAAAAGCAGAACGATTACCCATATTTCTCTCACCGCACCCATTTTTGCATTCAGTTTTGTTAGGAGAGAAAGGTGTTCTCCCATTATCCTGTATATTTAGCCTTTTTTTAATTATTATGTATCTCATGAGCAAAATGAAGACTGGGACTTCTAAAAGTCAGTTATACGCACTCTGCCTTTGTGTGGCCAAATCTTGACACTTAAATGCTTGAAATCTGAGCTCTCCCAAATCAGGCATTCCAACTAACCACAATTCAGTACCCTGGGCTAAATGACTGCCTACCTTAGACAATAAGGGCACTCAGGCTTGTTACCTTTACAGTCAATTGGAACCTAGCCATTAATTTTAATAGGATCAGGATCAGGTCCCTGACTTTTTTGACATCAAAGAAACATCTTTCACAGTCATTTTGCTATAAATAATTAAAGCTGATTAGTAATAATAAGGTACCTTAACCAAAAAGGTAAACAGTGGAGACATTTATTATCAAAGTAAGAAAAGAAAATTAAAATAACCTCCAACACTTTTGTATGTGCAATTCATCAGGAAACGTTGTAAAAGAACAAAAACAAATGTTGGCTCATTCCAGAGGTTCTTTGTCATCATTAATGTATTCAGGTTTTCACAGCTGAATTGCTGTACTTTGAAAAGATTTTCATGAAAGGAAACTCAAATTCAACATTTAAACAAAGCTGTCAGGTTACCAAGATTTATATTTGCTTGTATGTCCAGGAAATGTTTTCTCCTTTTAAAAAAACTCTCTAGGTTAGATGTATTACTATTTCTTTGCTCTCAATTTGTAAACAACAGAAAATAAGCTTTTGTTAAGCATCACATATTTATTTATTTATTTGCTATTGCAAAGTCGAAACCAGCAGTTAGAAATATCTGTTCCAAAGCAGAGGTGAAACTACCTGGTACGGATATTTTACTTCATTACTAGTTCTGTTCCTCAAATTGATACAAATGGCCTCCTTCTGTTTCTGTCTGTCTGCTTGCCTGATCAGTGGAGCTAATTGTCAGAGCTGGGGAGATCTCCTATACCTAAACAGAAGATATGCAGTTTGTAACCTGCTTAATTTGCCTTATGTCCTGGATGGCCCTCAGTGTGTTGTTCATTAAAGTATCAGCTGTTTCAGTTGTAGCAGTGGCAACCTAAGCATAGGCCTATTTTTCTTTGTTAAAAAGCCAGATTGTCAACAACTAATACACATCTTACCAGACAATTTCTTACCACTTAAAATAAATACGATAGTACTTTATTTCTCTCCCCCCTTCCACATCTCTTAGTTTTGCACGTCCAAAGAGGACAAGGACAGGGGGTACCCTGGTTAACGTGAAGGCTAAAGAATAAGGCTTATTAGTCAATCAGAAGCCTAAAACTGAAGCACTGCAGTATCATTTAAGTGAAAGTAGATTAAACCCTTCCCTTTTTAAAATAAGGAATTCCAGATCTTATAAATGTTCACATACATGAAAGAAAGATCCCATCTGTGCTGACATATTTCTGTTATATAGAGCAATCAATTTCTAATACAATCAAATTTGTGACAGTTAAACCCTTTAATAATGTTTTAACATACATTTAATCTCAGATACAGAGGTCTGTAACATGAGCTAGCTGCACACAATTCACACACTGCTTGGTAAATTACAATCTTCTGTACGTCATGACAGAAGTGAACCTAGACATTTAATTATGATCCTGTACCAATCACGCTGGCTTCAGCGAGAATTCTGATTTACTAGTCTTTTATTATACATACACAAGTACAATCAAACGTGTGCAGTTCAATTTTTTTAAATTAAGAGAATCTGCCTTTTCCATATGTAGGAGATATAGCCATTTAACATAATTTGATTATTGTCTGGAAACACTTAATATGTGAGGTGTTTACGGGTAGTAACCTTCGCATTATATTTTTGCATAAAGTCTGAGTAAAATATTCAAACGAATGATTCCATTCTCATTGTTAGCTTCTGTATAACTTCTTATAATGAACTAGTTTTAACACACTCTTAATTACTTTTACAGAGGTCGTATTAAAAAAGGTTCTTCTGTTTTAATTTTGTTGTTCAGTAGGTTACTATAGTTAAAATGGAAATTTCTTTTTGGTATCGTGAGCTCCTCTTAGCAAAAAAAAAAAAAACCACACACACAAAAAAACCCCCACACAAACCTCCTTTTCATTCAACTTGCATCCTTTCCTTTTATACTACAGGTATTATGCTACAGGTATACTAGAAAGCAAGATGAGAGTCAACTATCTGACCTTTAACAAAGATTTAGGAAAAGCTAGGAAAAGAAAAAGAAATGCTCAAATCAGCCTTTCCCAAAGTAGAGTCACAAGCAGTTATTAAAGAATGAAATGAGGCTGACAAGTGATTTATGCCAGTATTCAGGCAGGGCTGTATCTGGAAAGAACTGGACACTCCCAGGTGAGATGACTGAACTACAGTAGTGTGCCAGTGTCATTAGTGAAAATGGTCTTGTTTTCATATAATGATTTAGAGTGAAACTTTCAAAACAACACTTTTGATTTCACTTAGATCAAGAGAAGTTGTGGATGCCCAGAGAAGCTGTGGATGCACCATCCCTGGAAGTGTTCAAGGTCAGGCTGGATAGGGTCCTGAGCAACCTGGTCTAGTGGGTGGCATCTCTGCCCATGGCAGGGGGTTTGGAACCATTTTATAGACAGACACAGCTGTCCAAAGGGTCTTCTCCAGTATCTGCCGTATCAACCACTGAAGGTCATTTCCCTATATGACGTTTGGACCAGTTACCCATGTCACAGAATAACCTCTAAACTGGAATTAATATAATGTGCAACTCAAGTGAAGCCACCGAAAAACCAAACCCAAACTTAATTAAAAAAATTAAAAAACCCCAACAAAACAAAACCAAAACCACCAAAAGTGGATCTTCCAGATCCTCTAGAGAGGAAAATCCAACTCTAGCAGCTGGTAGTCCACAAGGCCATGTCAGCTACTCACATTTGCTCCTACAGCTGAAGTAATTAAAAATATTCCTGCGTGTTTCTAAATATGAATTTACAGTAAGGCACTAAAAAAAAGGAGCCCACAACTGGCAAATTTCTAAGAGCATGTCAACACCTGTACAAATACAGTGTTTCAAGTAAAAATCGTACTGTGTGATGACTATTTTTCAACTTACCCTGTATTAAGTATATGCATTTTTAAACTTGCATAGCTTTTCTTTTAACTGATCTCTAAATAAAAATGTCTAATACAGAAAAAAGAAAAATGAAGAGTTGTTGGGAAGGAGCTAGTGACAGCCTGAGTTAGTTCAAGACATACTGCGCTGCTCCAATAGCCTTGTCACTACAATCCTGTCGCAGCTCAATTAAAAGCAAGCCTAAAAGCAGTTATTATTAATAAATGAATATTAAAATGCTTGCTACGTTAGCATATGGCATTTGAAGATGTAAAAACCATTGTTGCTTTTATTCATCCAATATGTAGCGAAACAGACTGAAGACAGCCCTTTCTCCTCTAGCATACCTGTGCCTTAAATGGATAAACCAAGCCCTGGGAGAGAAGCACAAAAGTTTTGAACAGGGTCACTAGCAAGAACTGTGCTGGTGGGGCACACTGAAGATTTCTGGCTGAAGGGTAAAACTCACAAATGAAGGACACAGGACATTCTCAGGGCCTGGTGTAAACCATTCCGTGGAATCCCAAAGACATTAGGAACAATCACAACCCTCAGCATGTTCTGTTCCAATGTAATACAGAGAGGTTCTCTGTTCCAATCTTGCCTTTTAATGAAAACACAAAGTAGCATGCATATTTAAAAGGACTCTTTAAAACACAGTGCTATACTTCATGTACATGTTGCTCCCTGGAGAGAAAATGAAAGAACACACATTGTATGACACACATGACGTCATACAATACCCTATCGAAACATATTTGATAAGAAAATAATAAGGCTTCAAGAACTCACTATATTTGCATTCTCAATTGCTTTTACCTAGGAAAGTACTTCTCACACAGAGAGATGCAGACCTCTGTGGCTGTCTCTTTTAAATTAAATTATCTCTAAAAAAAGAAACAAATAAACACCATACAGGGCAATCTGCATTAGCGTTGCCTCCCTGAGTGAAAGGGGTTATAAGGGCAAAAAAACCCAACTCATAGCACTGAATAGCTATGGACTAATTAGGAGATAATACAATTTGCTGAGAGCAAAAATTCACTTAACTCTGGAATGAATGTGAAAGGATGTACCCACAACCAAAACAGTCCCATGTGAATTACACTTAAGATTTGGGGAAATTATTTGATTGCACAAATAATATGCTATCATTATCTGGTTAGGTCCAGAGATGACAGCATTTACTTTATTACTTCATTCCCCTCTGTTTTTTACATGTTTCTTGTATGACACCAATATAAACCAAGTATCTTGAATTCCACCTGAGGGATAGTTCTCCATGGAAATACTTTGTAGTGATCAGGATTAGGAGGTTAACAGTGGAAAGCATAATTGTCCAAAGACAAGCAACGGAAACACACAGAATATGGTCACAACGGAAATATGAATGTTCTCTTATAATTTCGTATTTTTTTATGCCAGTCTTCAGAATCAGGAGGGATGCAATGGTAAGTAAGTATGAGCTGGGCAACTTATCTGTCTCAGCTGGATTAATTTCAGTCATACACTCCAGTCATTATCTTTGTCCTTCCAGCTACATCAGCCTTCTCTGTCCTCACCACCAACTATAGCCTTTAGACATGAAATATATCCCCCCAAACTCCAAATCCAAACCACTCAGACCCATTAAAAAGGTTTCCCCTTTTCTTCTATTAAGAACAAAGAACACATTACATTTTTCTATGTGAAGTATGCTATTAAATAATAGCTTGTACACTAATTAAAGCAAATGTAATTGTGAGAACACACTGACATTGTTAAAGTAAATTACCCAATTCGTTAATAGTTTCATTTCAAGTGACCTTAATTGTATTAATTGTGATATTGAGCAAATTAAATTGAAGAGTATTAAATGCATTGTTCAAGTCTGTCCTTAGAGGATCAACTTTCTCATTACATCAATGAAATGGGAATACTACCTACTATGCTCTTCAAAACTTGTGTCAGAATGTGGCAAACACTGTAACTTAAGAGTAAAAATTTACGGCAGCTCAGAAACAGTTAACCTAGTTAGTTATCCCATTTCAATGCAATATAAACCTCAAGCATTTGGGGATGACCAAAACAGTTTGTCAGATGCAGTACACAAGGAGAAGTACAAGAATAAAGTTTCTGAAATTTCATAAATTTAAGGCTTATAAAGTCTCTGCTGGAGACAAAGTGAGCTAAGATTCATCAGCTTCCCTGAGATCAATCTCTGTTTTAAAAGGGAACACTCAAAAACATTGTTAGAACCAAGTGAATAATACCGTGAGGATTCGTAGATGTCATCAACTTACTATAGTCAAAAGGAAACATAATAATGCACAAATACGTATGTGAACCTAAATTAAAATACAACCAGATCCACAAGAAACAATCCAAAATTAAAATTTCTTAAATATCAGATCTGAAATATCAGATTGCAAAAGTGAGAATCCCTGTCATCAATTTCTTATCTATTTCTTAACTATTTTAAAATGGTATTTAAAAAAGCATATATAAGTGTATATGCAATGTAAATATTTTGCATCTTGAAAAAAAATCATGACACAAAGAAAATAACAGGACAATTAATAAGCCAAATCAATCAACAGAAAAAGGACTAAAATACTATATGAACTGGGTTTTTTTGAGTATTTTAAAGGGACAGAAAAAAGATCTCTACAGTTAATGGTTTATCCTGAATTTTTTAAACTTATAAACAAGCACATTCTCACAACTCATCATAACTCAGGATTCAAAGTTCATCAGTTCCACAAAATTTGGAGAGCTACAAATGCCCAGATCTTTCTCCAAATGACACTTACCTCATCTGTAATGATCTACTTTCATTTGTTCAGCTAGGTAAGTGACTCCTGCCTGACATCCGCAACATTAATCTTTGCAGCTGTTCCTAGTGAACCATGTCTTACTCTTCTCAGGCCACTTCTCCAAAATCACAAGAATACTTTGAATTTTATGTGCTCTCCATTGTACTAACAGCCCTGTCCCCAAAACCCCCACGTTTTCTCCCTATCCATTCACTGAGTTTTTAATAAAAGCACTGTGTATTACTAAGACTCAACCAACATATTTCTGGAATACCACACAATATATCCTTTCAAGCTGACAGCAAATGAGCAAAAAGTAGCTTATGCATGCAGTTTTCCAAACAGCTATACATAAGGGCAGTCCATATATTTCTGAGATTTCTTTCATTTTATGAAAACTGAGAGAGAATTTCAGAACTCCAGCTGGACGTGACATCTCCTGGTTTTCCATTAAGTTTTGGTATCAGTTGCACATACTAAAAATACAATACTTCATGAAGATCAACAAATGTCACTTGCTCTGTAATTAAATATTTATTTTCGGTACCCTTATCAGTGCCATGTTTTTTTTCTAATCACCTCATCTCAGTGAAAGCTTCTATCGCTTTTCTTCCAAGATAATATTTAAGCATCTAGCACGGCTTCAAAAAACCAATTCAGATGTCCTGATATTCCACAGTATTGCACAGAACACCTCTGATAGACCACATCCCCACTGTATTTCTGTGATCCATGATATAAAACACTTATATACAGATTTACACCAAGTTGATTCTGTATCATGCCTGAAACTTGAGGCTGCATTGAAAAACCCTGTCTTGAAATACTTTTGTGAAGACAACGATGGACAGACTGCACAAACAGAACGACTGTATACTTTGATGCCTAAAGACCTAACACCAACTAAGCATATGCTTTACTTAAAATGAAACATTAAAACTTCAGAGACTTATTCTGGATATATAAAGTTTCAAATTAAAATGCACTATGTGTTTCACAGCAAAAAAGCCTATGAAGATGAAATGGATGCTTTATATAAAATATTTACATAGATAGAACATAAAAAATGTACCATAGTTGGTAACCTTTATGACTTGGGGAACCATGTATTTACATATCTTTATCTTTGCATGTGCGTATGTGTGTGTTGTGTATATATTTTTAACAGTTGACAGCTGTTTTAGAGCATACAGAGATGCCAAGCTGAATGAGGGTCTTGATTACTTCAAGATTAGCTATCTAAAGTTTCTATTCATTTTAAGTGTTGTTAGTGCGAAGAGTCATTAGTCACTTCCTTGTCTCATAGAACATCAGCATACATTTACATTGTTAATGAACATTTGGGGTAAATGAATTAATGGCACTTTTAAACATCAATTCAATCCTAATAACTTTGTATGTCATAGAAATGTTAAGGTTGGGATAAAAATGAGAAACCTTTTCAGTCAAGGTAACTAATTGCTTCTGGGCACAATAAAGGGTAAAATTAATTTACAGTGGTTTTTTAACAGAGTGAAAATCTTGTTTTTTTCTTGTAACAGAGTTGAGAGAATTGCCAATATTTTTTTTAAGGAAAATAGAAATCAGGAGAAAATGCTTATCTTTCTCCTGACTGGGGTAGATTAGAAGCAAGCTGGTTTTCCAACTTATTATTTTAGGTTATTACAAAAGATTATTTTCAAGTTTCTAAAAATATTTACAAAAATACATTTAGTTTATCAGACTAAAATGGCTCCATATCGTTAAGATGTCAAGCATAATAGAAAAGAAACACTGACCTAGAAAAGCTATTTCATTTAATCGTCAGGTTTTAAAATACTTTCCCCTCGATGTTCATTCTCATTTTCTAACATTGAAAAAAGCTTTACAAACCAATGAAGAAATAGTGAAAAGATTAACTCAAAGGGACAATGAAGTTTTACCAGCATATTTTAAAGCAAAACATCAGCTTCTTCTAAACTGATGTACTAAACCTGACTGAGCAAAACTTGACAAAGCTTTTTAATAAGCACTAGTAAACAGAAGATTTATAGACAGATACACCCACACAGAGTAGTTCATCTGGGTGAGGGACTTAAAAAATGTGACAAAGTTGTTTCAACTCTGTAATTTAAAATAAATTTTTTATTTTGCCCTCCTGATACATGTGTTCAATGACTGGAAAATTACAGGTAGTTAAGGTGCCACTGTGTATAACTGAGTACTTGAGGAATGTTTTCATGACAAGGACGAGCTTTCTCATTAAGCTTATCACTTTCTTCGAACCAACTATACTGTCACTACTAGCATATAAGTAGAAAAGACGAGCAACACAGACATGCATTGCATTATCCAAGCAGTTTGTTCTCACTGTTCACTACTGTCTCCCAAATACTGCATTAATTAATTTACTTTAGGTTACATACTAATTTCTACCTTTAGAGTATGTTCATTATATCTCAACTTTGAGGTATTTTTTCAAATAAGAATATAGGTGCTGAGTTAAACAAAAAATCAGGTTTTTTACTTGCTTCATCTCATCCAAAATGGCATACTGAACTTTGTTGCAGAATTAAAAAAAAAAAAAAAAAAGAAACCAAAAGAAATCCCTAAAACCAAGGGAGTATAAGAGCCCATGCTTGAGAAAGTAACATAAATCCATGCTGCATTTCAATATTCTTATGCTGAAGTCAGTGTTTGGTTTATGATTAAAAAAGGATGACAGCGCATTAAACATTTGGCTAATGTTTCTGTCTGTAATTGAAAGTTGACTTTCTGTGGTTTTCATTACTGTCAGAATGTTCTACACATACTCTCTGAAATGTTCTTTAAGTTGCCCTACTCAACTCCATTCAGAGAATTAAACAAATTATGACAGGTACAGTTATCATGACAAACTTATACCAGGTTTCTAAGTATAAAGTCCAAAAAAGTACAGAAATACAAAACTCACCTTCCCCTGGCTTGTTCAAAAAACTCTGCAAGGGATCAATGCCTATCTCCTGTTCCTCTGGTTGCAAAGGGTGACTGGTTTCAGATGCAGAATGATACATATTGGCAATAGTAAATTCCAACTGAAGGGTATTTATCTGGAGGAAAAAAAACGAGAAACAAACACTTCAGTATTCCTTCAGCTATTTTTCAATCACACAAGTGATTTTTCCTTATTTTCTGGGCGTATCATCATCATTAGCTGTCTAACAGCAAAACAACAGTGTTTGCACTAAAATATTTTATTACCTGGAGTCTAAAAAAATTGTTACAGTACTTCCCACTATCATACCGCAAGTAAAAATCCAAGTGTGGCTTTGGCAGACTGTAAAGCATGGCAAGAGTCTCTTTCCTTCCTTTTTCTAGCTTCCCCAGTGCATCTTTTAATCTGATTCCAAAGAGAACTGATGCTACTTCTTGGGCATGATGAAGATTATAGAGCAAAACTGAGGTAAGACCCATCATCATCACTCTTGGGTCCAGACCCAAGACCTCTAATCCCAGAAAAGCTTCCTTTTAACCACTTACTTTTTCAGTAATCATGAGTCAAGTATAAGATAACAGAGACAGACACACGTAAGGAGAGAATGGGATAATACTGAATGGCACAATAGGTGACTTTAATTTTATTAAGATTTATAGTAGCTTTTTAAAAAGACGGTGTTAAGGAAGCATTTGAAGAAACAAAATCAACTATTCGATAAATATTTACAAATATGCTATTTCAAAAAATGAAGGTCAAAAGGGGAGAAAGGACAAAACTGAAACCTCAGGAAGTAGGTGATGTGGATCAATTGTCACAGGTTCCTGAATGGCAGTCACATCACTATCAAGCAACTGAACAAGAACTATGTTAGAAGTTCACATGAGGAGAGTTATAAGTTAATATTGGCTGCAGCAAATAAGAGGATGACAATAAAAGGGTAAAAGCAGATGATGTTATGATCAGAGCAGTAAGGAGGAACCACCTTTCCAGTACACTAACAGTGCAAGAGTACGTTTGTCAAGACTGCATTTTAGTCACTGTACAGCAATTTATTAACTTCCAGCAAAAAGAAACTAAGCCAGGTAAATAGGTTTGATTTGACCAGTCACACTAAATACCTACCTATGACTGCCACATGAGTTTTAAATGTCACTTACTGTAACTGCTTTGTTTACAAGTATCATAACTTTCTAATACCAATAAAATTATATTTAGAAAGAAATATAAAAAGAGAAACACAAAGAAGTATGCACCTACACTTTCAGGACTGGTATATTACCAAATCTGAAATCACTTCAATTTTGCTTTTCCTTTGGTTGTTACAAGGCATGGCATTGACCATATTTGCTTTATACCTTTGGTCTGCTGTCAATAAATGAAGGGGGACTTGGATTCTTAAGACCTTTTTAGCTTTATATACTCTTCATCTTCTTAATTTTTCTAGTAAGTTATGTGGGGAAAAAAAGCAACCAAAAACCCCTAAATAATAAACAAACCTAGTTGGGCCTCTATTGTACCATCATCCCTCACTTCGTTTTAGCTAGAGGAGAACATCTTAAGATCTTGGGAACTGGTAGCCAGGAATTGAGGGAAGGTAGGACTTAACACTTTTGCAGTGGTATACCTGTATGTCAGATTATTATAATCATACAATCATATGGTAGAACAGACCACTAAACCACAAAATTGTTCAACAAAATGTGTTATGAATGCATATACACATTGTGTGTTTCCTATGTCATTTATAAACTATAATAATGAAAAATGCATGCATGGTAACCAAAAAAAAAAAAAAACAAACAAAAAATCAACACCAAACCAAAACAAGCCCACAAAAAAACAACTTTGCAGAAATAATTTTCTGGAATTTTAGTTGCTGCTCTTGTTCCTTTTGCTAATATCACTGTAAATATCTTTATACTGATCTGTTGATTCTGTCTTCACAAAAATGGTAAGCTCATTTTGATGTGTGCTGCCCGAGTTGAACTTTTTAATTTTATGGTCCTTCAGACATTGCTACATGATCTGACCAAAGCACAACCCCAAGTGCCTTTGAAACTGAGAACCAGGCACAGAATGCCTTACCAGTCCCTGCAGTTCTAGCAGCTGCCACTTAGTTAGGATACAATATGCTGCAGACTTACTTTGTCTTACATCTGTAATACAGTATCAAATTAGCCCTAGTAAGTTTGCCCTTCTATATTCTTCTCTTCTGTATCCACCTTCTCTTTTTTTTAAATACTCCCCAAATGCCATACCTTTACAGCCTATAAGAACCATAATTTACTTTACAGACAGTTAGAGCAGTATTAAAGAGCTGAATAGATTTACTTTTGATATTCACAGTGATTTAATCAGTTACTTGTGTTTGTTTACAGATACATATGATTAGTGTTAAAAAAAAATATCACTACCTATTAGTCTTGCCACTCCTTAGCCCAAGCAATTTTCTTTACAGTTTTATACTTAAATTCTTTTCTGCTCTTCTAACAAAGAGCAAAGAGAACTATTAAACAATTATGATTACACTTGGGATCTTACTCTCAGACAGATTAATTCTTTACAGGTTTGTGGTTGATTTGTAATGGCCTATAACATATTGTTCATATTAAATAAGATGCAATTTAAAACTATTCTTAATGTGAAACAATAAAAATGTTATAAAAATCTGAAATCCAATTATTGGATTACAAGAGTTGACATTCGCTAATCCTAACATATCAGTGAAAGCTGAAAGTGACTCTTTTAGCTATTCTTACTTTTTTTTTTTTTTTTTTTTACCTCCAAAGACAAAGGGCTAAAAACCTTAAACATCAGGCACCCTTCCTACCACTGGGAGTTCAACTATTCTTTAATATACATGAAAAAGTAATTTAGGCTAGGTATGAAACATTTATCTAGTTAGGGAAATTAGAAGAAACACTAATCCACCCATGAGCCTGAGGAAAAGGCAGGCATATAAACTCTGTCTGGCTACTGTCCTTAAGTAGCAGGGAGAGCCCTCATGCTTCACCAAGGACAGCACTACAGGTCTGCTCCTCTCTGATCAACACTCAAGGAGTGAATTCAGTCTGCTTTTCAGTGAAAGCAGCTTGCCAGTATGCCTGTTCTCAAGGGATTCAAAAAAATCCCTTGATAGACACGCTTATGGACTCCAACAGAGAACTCCACCAAAAGGGCTCTGTGGAGATACCTTCTTATAGCACATCATCCCCTCTCCCCATGATCTCCTCCATATTCCATAGGTGATGAAATACCAACCTGTTTCCATTAGGAAGAACTTAACTGATGTTTATTGACATCTATCTTATTAATAACCTCTTTTTACACAGCAGAGAGAAACTACTTGTTGCATTAGACAGTCTGATTTCACATACCCATTCTAACTCTGAGAAATTTTCTTGTTCTGAGTACT
Organism: Empidonax traillii; assembly: GCF_003031625.1. Classification (NCBI taxonomy): domain Eukaryota; kingdom Metazoa; phylum Chordata; class Aves; order Passeriformes; family Tyrannidae; genus Empidonax; species Empidonax traillii. Next base: position 804,113 of record NW_020955289.1, on the reverse strand, counting down.
TGGCTTGGAAGTTGGCTGCTTCTTTTTTTAGATATGAGAAGGTTTGTTCACCCAAAAGTTTGAAAATATTTTGCCTCCCCTATTAGCTGCTCCAACTCATTGTATGATTTCTACCACCTCTAGTCATAAATCAGTCTTTCTTACACAGTCATAACTTCATCAGCATTGCCATTTTTCCTGCATACAAACCTGTAAGTTTGAAATGCTTAAAAAAATTAAATTTAAAAAATTCAAAAAGAGAGTCACTTCTTCATCAGCCTGCCAAGGTCAACAGCCTCAACTCAATCATAGTTGATCTGCTATTAATATGCATCATATCTAGCTAGCTAGAAATATAAGACAAAGATGAAAGTCTAAGTGAGATATGCTTTTAACATTAACTGCACTGCCAGTAAAGCACCAGTCACTTTTGGACCAGAGTTGGGCAAAACATGCCAAAACCACATACACAAATGTAAATGTATGCCACTATAACCGGAACTATACAAAACAGTGGAGTAATCTGTAATAAGATTATAATAAATGTTCATATAATAAACTGATTGTAATGAATGTTCAGTAAGAAGATGAAAAGTTAAAAATAAAAACAAACTTGCAGAGTTCTTTTAGCAGTAAGACTACTCGCTAACACAAGAGTAAGTGGTAAGATCACCTTAATATCAAAAATGTTGATAAATCAGTATTTCATAAGCAAAACAGAGCACAGTTGAACATGAATACTGTACCTTATTTCATGTCATAAGGAATCCATTAACCTCTTCACTTGCCACAGACACTGAATACAGATATTCAGTATTCAAAGGAGCAGTTTATGGATACAAACCATTATTTCAAAAATAGAGACTAAATTATTTCAACTAAAAAGCCCTAAAAACACTGAACACATTTCCCTTAATCACCACTGTTACACAGACTTCAAAAAATGATTTAATCAAAGCAGAAAACACACACACACAAAAATCAAAATTAATGTTTAAGAAGTGAAGAGCATTCATGTTGTTTGGGCAAAATTAGACAATATAATCAGTCTTACCAAGGATATTTTGAAGGTGTAACTGAGTAAGTGAAAAAGAATTAGGCAAAGCTTTTATATTTCCCCTCTCTTCCCTTCCCCCAGTAGTAAAATGGAAGGAGAGGATTTGTAGGCTTGAGGAGGTACTTAGAATGAGGGCTGAAGAACTGCACAGGTTGCAGCACTTGCCCCACTCTTGCTCTCTGACATTCTCTTACCTCCAAACAACCAGGCAAAAAAGCAAAACATTTATGCATAAAGAAAGGAAAAAGAGACCCCACTAACTATGAGGAAGAAGCTGAACAACACTGTTTAATCTTGGATATGCTAAAAATAAAAATCAGTTTCTATCAGCACCAGCAAAGCTACCAGAATATGACATTTCTGAAAACTACTGAAGCGTACCAAAGTATTTAAATAATACTTTGCATTCATTCTATTAGACTGTATCAACCACCTTCTCCAAATTATCTTTGGGCCTTTATTTCATGCCATATAGCAAAGTTTACCATTTTAATTACTTAAATTGATGACAAGTAGAGGAAATACTTGTTTAGCTAAGTGATAAATTAGCTGCCCCATGAAGTCAAATTGATTAAAACGACTTGACTAAAAGCAAATGTCTGATGTGGTAATGATCTTATGCATGTTTTGTTAAGTTTGACAGCATCATGTTATGAGGGTTCACAACTCTGCCCCTCATTTGCGGCTTATGAAGTAATCAAGCATATTAGAACACAGAAGTGAGGATTCTCCAGAATGTGAAAACATTTTAAAGTAGACAAGAAATTAAATACTAGGAGAATAAACATGCATTGTGTTTACTTAAAGCAATGAAGTGCAGATGTCTTCCAAATAATCTAGAAACAGTTTCAGATCCTGAGTTTTCTTACACTGTTCAAATCTCCCGGGCCTTAACATATTCCTCCTAAACCAGGAATTAAAAGAAAAGAAAAAAGAAAAAGCATGCTTTTTTTGACTAGAGGGCTGAGTAGGAGACAGTCCTGAACATGAACTTCAGAAAATGAGGACTATTTGGTCTGTTCCAAGCTGGATTTTTTACTAAGGCACTCATTAATAGGCATTTTCGAAAAATTTATTCCAACCTGTAATACTGACTGCTTTCTTCTTTGTTCCAGGACTTATTTTTACTCAGGCTGCATGAACCATCTATCTCATAGCACTGAAATCTTCTGCTCTCCATTTACTTCCACCATCTCCATTTAAATACAGAAGATACTAGTCCAAGTACCTCCAAAAGAAAAACACCCCAAAAAACCCACCAAACCAAAGCAACACTCCCACACACACAGAGCAGCTCAAAACTATCTAAGGTTTCTACTCAGCCACTCCCAGAGGTTGCTACTACCCACTGAAGAAACATTCCTAAGGAAGAACACTTACTAAGAAGAAAAGTGCACAATTTGACAAACTTTGGATAGCATAAAGCAAGTCTGTTTTCTTTTATGAAATGTATCAGATTATGTATCATTAAAATAGAATGATGCAAACATAAAAAATGGTCTGACATGGTAGAGCAGATTAACATTAACATCAGCTGGGGTCCAGAACAAAACAAACAAGATCATGCCACTGATGGACAGGTTAACAGCCAGCGAGTCTGATGATCATGAAATGCAATTAATTTTGTCCCATTTAATAACATTTCCTGCATTTTAACTTCTGCCTGTCTGATCTCTAATACAAAAACAGAGTTACATTGGACTTTAAATAAGTTAATTAAGTATTAAAATCAATCATGTGAAAGTCTTAATATTTAATATTGTTAGATTGTATATCAAAGTGGTTTTATTATTTATTTACTCCAAACCTTTCCAGAATACTTCATGTGGCAACAGGGAGTCTGTATCTCACAAGATAAATGCATTTACAATGCCAAATAAATTATATATAAAAGCATTTGTCTTAATACATGTCATTCAATATTAACTATCACCCATTGGTACCACCCTGAAACCCTAATCCATTTTTACCAACCACACATTTGTATTATTCAAATGTTGTCTATTAAATAGTTGTCTCGAGAGCCACAGTAAAGGAATACATACCTAAGAACAATTATCATAGGAGCTTTAAAGCACTGTCTACAGTTTTAACCCTACAACTTTCATGTCTTACCAGTACTTAAACATGCAAAGTATAAATTCAGTAGTGAATTAAAATGTCAGGAATAAGAAACAACACAAATAGCCTGGGACCATGGCAATGTATTCTCTTGCTAATTCATATGATAGTTTAGGAAAAAAAAAAAAAGATGAAAAACTTTATCATAAATAAGACCTTTATATTCAATTAATTTGAAAGATAGGAAACCTTCCACACATTTGTTACAAGCAGGTAACAAGTTCCTGCAGTTGCTGGCTTTTGGTTTTCTTGAGGTAACGTGATTCTGTAAGAAACACCAGTTTTACTACAGAAGAAAAACTCGAATAATGCAGAGAGGATCAAAATCCCTATGTCACATTGCCCACAAAGTTCAATAGCCACAGTCCCCTCCTAACCGGCTCAACAACCCTTCTCAAGGTGTAATAAACAGTACTAAGAACAGTGACACCTGACATTTCTGGTGAAACAATTTATCTCTTCTACAATGAAAATGGTGACAATGAAAGTATAAAGAGTATCAATCATCTTAAGTTCCTAATACTATAGTTATGTGTTCAGTATGGTCTCACATTTAAAAAAAGAAAGACAAAATAGCCAAACCCAGTCTCCATTTTGCAGTTTGAATTTCCTTAAAAAAAAACCCAAACCCCACACTCTCAACGCAAAACTATACCTATTTTTATAGACCTCTCTGACAAATCCACAAAGACACTGTTAAGAGAACACATCTTTGCTCTAACATTGACTGCACACAAGAAATACCAGCAAATCAAAAAAAGGTCCAAAGTCAACAGCTAAATGTAGCCCTTGCCCTGAACATTCCTCCCACTCACCGACTCTTAGATGATTAACACTGAGTGAATGGCCTGAAGTTGTGTCAGGGAAGGTTTAGGCTGGATACTGGAAAAAGATTCTTCTCCCAGAGGGTGTTTGGGCACTGGAACAGGCTCCCCAGGGAAGCGGTCACAGCACCAAGTCTGACAGAGTTTAAGAAGCATTTGGACAATGCTCTTGGGCACACGGTGTGACTCTTGGGGATGGTCCAGTGCAGGGCTAAGAGCTGGACTCGATGATCCTTGTGAGTCCCTTCCTACTTGGCATATTCTGTGATTCTGTGAATTAGTGTATCCATCTTTAGTCAGATAGCACAGGAAAAGGACCAGCTACTGCAGTCCAGGGAGGAGCAAGAAGATCTACTAAGAGCGTGGAAACTATAACCTACGACATAAGACTGAAAGAAACAATGTTTAGTAAAAAAGGAAGGTGGGAGAGGAGAAGGAAAAATGCTCAAAGATTTTAAATCTTTACATCATTCAACTATGAAGGTACTCCCTTTTCTAACAGTAATCTAGAGGTGGTGAAAACCCTCTTCATATTAAAATGATTAAACAATTGGAAACCCGTTAAATGAAAGAAAGTAATTTGTTTTATTTTAGAATATATTTTATCTACCTGGTTACAAAACAATTTAATACAGTGGAAATTAAAGCTTTGTTCTTCCAAAGATGGCTAGGTTTACTGCTGTTTATGGTATGGAAATGACTGCTTTTAAGTATTTAAGAGTTTTACTTTCAGGAACACACAGGCACCATGCTATGCTACATACTTTATGTTTTAGTAATACATATGTAACTCAAAGGGCCAAAGAATGTCAAGACTGAAAGAAATCATCAAAACAGTGAACTGGAAAAAATGGCAGCTTAGCCTGCAGCCTTACCCAAAATGATAGTAACTAGCTTAGACACTAAAAGTGTATTCAATGAAATAAGTTTCTAGGATATCACAGCTTTAAAGTAGTAAGCAATTAATCTAGGATTCAGCCTTTATTCTTTCACTATTTTTAGAAAACAGTTTCCTACAGGGGTTGACAGAATTTTTATAGAAACACCAGCATGTTCATGCACGCACAGAGGCATTTACATCAAATCTTTCTCTTCTGGTTTTCTTTTCTAGATATGCAGATGCTAAAGCAGCATGGCATCACACTGAGGTACAAAGAAGTTGATGTTAGCTCTATTTGCTAAAGAAAAAGGACAATTTCATAGGCACTTTCAAAGGAGCAGAGAAAGGCAGTATTTGTTTCACTGTCTTACAATGAAGTTTCTATATAATGCGAAGAACTCATGTTCACCTATGTGATCCAGTTCTTATGAATGAATTCAAATCAGTTACACATGAAAACAGGGTGCAAGGGAAAAGCAAAGACAAGGTGCTACACGAAATCTAGTTCTGCTGCAGTGCAATGACTGCAAACTGCAAAGACTTTCCATTACTTCTGCCAATGGGAGCAGTGGCTTACTAATGTCTAAAAGTCATACTCAGAGGATGAGAGGTTCAAAGCAGGGTTACCCCTGGTAAAAAAACATGCTGAAGCTTTTTCCCATGAATGTTCCCTCTCACACCCAAAAGCTCAGTCTACGTAAGGCACAGCATTCCTGTCACGTACTGCCTGCTCAGGTTGGGTCTCTTCAGCCTTGCCACACCAGAAGCAACAAAAGCCCTCCAGGGGCTCAGTATTTTTGTACAATGATTCTTCATACCTAGGATGTAGTGAGTTTCAAACAGCAGTATCTAAATAAAATGAAATAAAGTAAAATAAAATACCTCAAGTAAATGAAACCTCTAAGAGTTGGAAACAAGATATAGATGAAACCTGCTGACTTAGCTGGTAGTTGACTGCATGAAGGCACTATATCAAGATACCACTACTGCTATGAGTAACTTTTTACTCATACAACTCATACCACTGTATTCCATGCTACTAAAAAGATGACGAGGCAGTTCTTCCTTTTGCAGACACTGAACTGTGCTGCTCAACACATCCTGATGCACCTCTTTTGTTTCTGGTGTTCAGGAACTTTTAGTACTAATTCCTGCCAAGGTACATAATATTACAAATGGGAAAAAATTATAGTGCAATAGTGTTCGTTCTTTAATAATCTGATCTCTTAATACAGTGTTATCTGTTACAACTTATCTGTTACAACTATGCCTTCCCACTCTCGTATTTTCCATTCAAATTTCTGAGCAGCTGCATGAAACGTTCCACACTTTCCTGTACATGCACATCAAACTCCCAAGGGAAGAAGTGGTCTAAAGCCCCTGTAGCATAATGATTTCTATAATGCACTGTTACTTAGAGGCATTTATTCCTCCTAAATATTTTCTGGCCAGTCGATGCTGCTTGCTAGAGCATGTAAAACACAGGCATAGAAGTCACCGGTGCAAGCAGCATGGTATATCAAACACACTGGCTTACCACCTCAAAACCTGAAATAGGTTAAAGTTTTAAACAGCAAGCAGGAAAGCAGTACTTTGCCAGGTTATAGAGGAACAAAAGTCTGGCTATTTGTATTGGCTCTGGCTGAGATGAAGTTAATTTCCCCATAGCAGCCCTCATAGTGCTGTGCTTTGCATTGGTAGCTAGAAGGGTCTTGATAACACACTAGGGTTTTGGCTACTGCTGAGCACAGCAACAGCACTGTAACATTCCTCCTGGGAGGGACACAAGTAGGCCAGCTGGCCCAAACTAACCAAAGGGATATTCCATTCCACATGACGCCAGCGCAGATATAAAAACTAAGGAAAGAAGCAGGATGGGGGGCATTCGTTGTTTCCACTGGCTGCTTGCTAAGAAGCCATTACGTGTTGCTGCAGCCCTGCTTCCCGGGAAAGTGGCCAGACATCACTGCTGATGGGAAGTAGAGAATAAACCTCATTGTTTTTCACTTCGCTTTTGCGCATGCAAGCTTTTGCTTTGCTTTTGTCTTAATAAATTGCCTTATCCCAACCCATGAGTTGTTTTCCATCTTACTCTCTCTCCCCTTTACAGTTGGAAAGGGGAATGATAGAGCAGCTGGGTGGGCACCTGGCATCCAGCCAAGGTCAACCCACCCCACTATTTAAAAAAGTATTTAATTCTGTTGAACTTTACTGTAAATTTATAGTAAAAATAAGAATTCATAACAAATTAATTCAGAAATAAGGATAAAATACACTGTTAAAAAGGGAATATATTAATAAAAGTGAGCTACAATTAAAAGGGCTTCTTGGTTTGGCAGTAAATTTGTCTTATCAGAAACATCTGTCACCAACTAGTTCTATTTTCTTTACCCTAGAAGTGGGTAAGCACATATTACACAACAGGAAACAAAAGCCCAGTTTTTGCAGAACATTTTTAGACAACAAGCAAGTTGCAGAACAAGACCCTAGAGAACTTCTTGCAGGCTAAGAGATCAGCTGCCTTGAGAGCTATATATGCTCCTCTGCTCTGAGGAATGAGAGCAGAGCAACAGGCCGATTCTCTAAAGCTTTTTTTGATTTTTATTAGATAATAAAAAAAAAAGATTGACAGCTCCCAAATATGTTAGGCTTAGCTGAGTGTTTTGTCTAATTCACCAACCATTATGATATGACCAAATCTCCCCAAGTTTTGTAGCAACAAAAAGGAATTGGAATTCCCATGAACCAGTGAATAGATTTGAAGAATTGTACTGGAACAACAGCTGTCATTATACTTTACAGGAAGCTTGCAACACCTTTGACGCTAAGCTTTTAAGCCCATTTTATTAAAAATATATAACAGATGTAAACAAGGTATGGTTAGAAACCTCCTTGATTAAATTTTTCTTTAACGTTTTTAGAAAGTCTTTTCAGATATTTTTCTTGTCTCTGTTATACAGACCATTATGACTTTTTAAGAATATTTAAGATAAATATCACAATATCTGAATCACAATAGTATTAATGTTCTGAATCCTCCTGGACAAAATAGATGTTTTCATGCACTTCTTTCCAACTCTTTTTTTCTTTTCCTGTCCTTCTGATCAAATTTATTAGTTTCTTTCTCTCCAAACACATGAAAGATCACTTTGCAAAAAGGTAGCTTTCGGGTTTCATTTTCCTGATACAGATTGTATGATCTCAAACAGGTCACAAGCAAAAGCCTAGAAAATTCTAATGTTCTTTTTGCTATGTTGTTGCATTTCTGGTAATAGTTGAGATAGAGAAGTGACCTAGTTGAGGTAGGTAGAGAAGTGACCTAACAGCAGCCAGGTTATGGACCACTCAGCGCATTAAGAACGAAATGAGAATTTTGAACTGGATCCAGAAGTAAATGGAAAGAAACCAAGCATATAGAATACAGGTGTGATCTGTTCTCACTTTTCTTTCTTACTTAATATAAGGCTGTGCATCTTGGGCACCTAAAATTAGTACTTACTTTTGAAATTTTGATCATGTATTATTTATCTTTTTCTCCTAAAAGGAAGACATAAGATAGCAGTAGCAGGTGTTCTTAGCTTCCTGATGGAAATGGAGGAGGAAGTTGACCAAGGGGACAGATCTTTCTTTAAGAAAGAGAAGTAACAGACAGAGACTGCCTAGCTGAGATGAATATTCTCTCTCAAACACATATTGTAGTTCTACCTGTTGCCAAAAAGGTTTGAGGGCAGCAGATCCTCTGCCTACTCACCCAAACTCCTGTGTTTCAGAAGTTCCTGTTTTTCGCTGGGGAAGAAAAAGGGAACTCCTGTTCTGTTTTAGCAGCCACATTTATGAGCAAACTACTAAAAACCCCTGATAACTAATACTGTTCATTGGTTTGGGTTTAGAGGTTTTTGACAGCATCTTATCAGAAATAGAAGTCAAAACATAAAAGATAATTGAAATGAAATTATATAGGAAGACAGAAAATCACTCCTTCTCTATGCTACTCCAAGTCAGCTTTCTTTCTCTCAAGGAACTCCATATAAGACTTCCCTCACCCATGCAAATAACTGAACACAGTATTTTTAACATATAGATTTATTTCTAAAAAATGTCATCTAGTTTATCTGTGTGAAATTAGCCTGCTAGAAAGAATATTTTCTTGCCTCCTTTAAATTCAAGATTGCCTCTGTAGTTAGTGTAGCTGTTTCACTGCACTGATAACAGGAACAGCCAGTGAAGAAAGCAGACTCACCTTTCAAAGACATACACAGTCTGTCTTTTAAAAGGTGACACAGCTGACTAAAGAGTATTTTAACTGAAGCTATTTGCATTCTCAAAGCCAGTAGGAATGACCATGAGAGATGTGCAGGAAAAAAAGAGTTTTAGGTTTTGTTGGGCCCTTTCTTCAATGATCAAAGTACCATTTGACCACCAAGCTCCTCACTTCATAGGTAAAATGCTTTAGACCTTACCCACACCCTAATACTACATGTTAAGTTTTAAACCTATTATTTCCTACAAATGGCTACTTTCATGGATATATGCCATGCTGAAACAACTACACTGATTTTCCTTCTCATCAATACGTAGCCTTAGTGCAACCGATGTCTCAATATTTCTTAAACTTTAATACAGCAATTATTTAGTCTAAGACCTATTTCCTGAATTAAAGGCACACACAGTCTGTCACACCCATATCCCAAGACTTACGCTGGCATGGCACTTCTGTATGACTTAAAGTCAATTTACTCATCTTTATTCTAGTTTATATTTAGACAGTCCATCATGAAAGAGAGAGAACTTTACCCTAACCCAGGTCCCTCTGTATGCCATATGTATATGCAATCTACTACATCAATCAAAACGGCTCACAGTTCAGAAGATGTATACACAAATAAATGTACTTTACCTAGAGGTCAAAATGATTTCTGTAAGAGCACAGTATATTCGCTTGTTTTTAGCTACCTCCCACAACCATGAAGTATAAAAATTTAACAAGCTGCAAAACAACAAACTGAACACCATACATCGAGTTTCTTTAGTGTCACGCTAGGAATGCTATAATTATAATCAAGAATACACTTCACTTTTAACTCTATTTTTACTGTGTCTTTCTACCTTATGGCCTATGGTGGCCTATGCCAGTTCTCTTAAAAAATATGGTTATGGGGAGGAAAGGGTAAAAAAATCCCACAAACTTTAAAAAAATCACTTCTGTTACTCTGAGATCATATGTGCAGGAGCTGAAGTATCGGTTTTGGCTTTTTAAGATGGTGCTTATATGTTTTGTCCTTATTCCTGTCTCAGCTTTTGCAACCACATAATACTGTCTGGGGTGATCACCATGACAGTGGATAAATGAGGATTTCACTACCATTAAGTATGAATTGCTTCTTAACAAGGCTATGAGTCAGCGTAGCCTTTACGTGACAGAACTGAAAGACTTTCAAACGTGGACTTTCAATACATTAAGTACAATAGGCAGGATTTAAAAAAAATGTTTTAGAAATGCAGAAAAATAAGGTAGGCTGAAATGCATATCACTTCATTAGTCATATGAAGTGAAAGCTGCTACACAAATTCACTGGAAAAGACAGTAATACTTGTCTACACGTGGTAGGAAAAACCACTGCTGAAATGCTGATGATCCACTTTTATGTTTATTTCTTTTTTTTACTGGGCAGCAACTTTCTTTCATAGACATTGAACAATATAAAATCTATGAGCACACAGGTTTTCTACAAACTATGATTTATTCTTTGTTCAATTTTGACTTAGAAAATAAACATATATGGCTGAAATAAAAAAAAGGAATAGACACATTATATATATATATGACCATTCAATTAAATCACTGTGCAATATAAGCGTGTTAAAAATAGTTTCTAAACTTGTCATGAGAAACTGCAGAAGACTGAATCCTGGCTATCTTAAAACTCCCTTTTATTTTATCAGGCTGGACAGTCAGCCTCAGTGCTCTAATGTACATATGCAAAGGCCACTGCTATAGATTAATCAGGACTCCTGACCCTGGAATTTTTTAATTTTATTTGCTCATCTGAGTCCACTATGTAGTTATTCTAGGAACCTTTCTGTATCTCAGTGTTATGCATATTTCTGGTAAAGGTTTGGGAATGTAATTTAAATATACTGCATGTTTCTGTGACTCGTAGGTATTCAATTAGTAAAGGAGATGTCTGCACTTGTCCACTTCACATTAATCTCTGGAAAATAATTAATACATACCAGATGCTGTGTAATGACTTACTGAAATATGCAAATAAAAATATTCAAAGGACTTTCACTAATTTTATGACAATGAAGTCCATAGCTGGGATATTCCAAACAACCCTAATTCTTATTTTTTTAAGTGTGCATATGTACAATAAAACACAGAAGTAAAATCTTAGTTTTCTTTGCAAGAAAGCAGGATTTGAGTTGCAAGTCTAAATGTCAGCCCTGAATATTACAAAATTATACACAATGAGGAGGAAACAGGGCTGATAGTGCATATAAATATGACAGTGTATTAGGCGGCATTTAATTACCAGTTCAAACAACAACCTGATCTAACCTTTGACAAGTAAAATAAATGTTCTGAATAATTTAACCAAAGCAAACATTCGCCGTTAAATGCTGGCTAATTATAGTAAGAGTTGTACTGAGAGGGGGGAAAAACCCAAAAGAGATGGTAATTTATACACTTCTCCTGCAATTGCTGCAGCTATTTCTTGAAACCCTTGAATTTCTTTTTTCATGTGGGATAGCTAGCAAGTATCTACTTCTGAAAGGAAAAATCTGTCTATATTTAAAAGAAGAAGCACCATATTAGAATAACTAGCCTTGATTAAAGAGCACTGAAGAAACAGTCCAAACACAGAAAATAAGGTAGCATTAGTTTCAAGAATGTCCATCTTTTTTTATGGATGGTTTTTTGATACGAAAGGTCTCAATTTGAGATGCTCCGTATCACACTGAAAGATAGGAAAGGGCAGAATAACTATTAAGCCTTTTCCAAAGTGTCAGTGAAAAAATCACACAAAAGTATTATTACAGGATAAGGGAAACAGTTCAGTCACGTCCAATGCACTTCTGAGAAGAGTAAAGAAGTCTAAATTTTCTTTACATAAATATGAGACCAACAGTTAAATGGCATAAATAAACCAGAGAGATTCTTTAAAAACAACCCCATCCAAATTGCACAATGATGAAATAATTCCACCACCATGACTTCTACAGACATATATCTACAGCCACATATACTATCCATGTGAAACACTGAGCTTGTTTCAAAAAGTACCTAAATGTCTCAGAAAAAAAATTAATATATGTAACAAGTATTTGAAGTCAGCATGCTTTGAATATCACAATATCAATAACCATGGAATTAGAAAAAAAAAAGTGTGGGTTTTTTTTTTTCCTGCAGCATATATGCCTTCCAGTTTTAGGCTATTTGTAAATCAATGAATGGCTTTTGCTATCATTGGGCCAAGAGTTTCACTTATTTATGTGACGAAAAGTTATCAACAACATCAGCTGTCTATCTCCATGCACAATAACTATGATTCAGAAGAATCAGAAGACCATAAAAATTCCACGGACAAGCAATGCATGGTAAATAAAAGAAGCCTATAAATCCCTGATCTTGAATATATATTAATATTTGAAGGTTTTATATAATCTGCAAAGTAAAATGTGAAAACCATTAAAAATATTAAAACTGACTGTAAGTACGCTCTCCTCTTTTCCCAAAAGTAATTTGTGTGCAGATAAATTCTGGCCACCAGTTTCTAAGACAAACATATTATTTTTAAGTTACCTTTTATATTTTCATAAATATTTAAACCCTCCCTGAAATTTTAAATATGTTTATAGAGACACAGATGCTAACATTCTTAGATTCTTAGCCTCTTACAATGAAAAAAAATATGAATTAAACTATTTCTTGCACCTTGTAAGAGAAACAATTTTTAAAAGAAACAAATAATAAATTCACAAAAAAATTTACTAAAAATTGTTTGATAATGAGTCAGGTGGAGTCATGAAATTGAAGTGGATTTTGTAGCTTAAAGTGTAAATTGAATATTGGAAAATTGAGTTTGAAGGTCATTACTATTCTTGTTTCATAGCTCAGAATAAAGTCCTTAAGCAAACAAAGTAGTAAAGAACTTGACAAGATCCATGTCTGACACTCTGGAGAAATCCAAGTACAGAAATAATTTCACACTGTATCTACTGCTTCATGCCAAATGGACAGTGATATGCACTGTTTTTAATTATGCTGAGGCACTTACAAAAAAAATACTCAGTTGTATGTGGACAGGACAAGGGGAAATTTTAGGCAGTCATCAGTAAATGCAATGAATCAACTCTTTCCCACGATTATACTGCACATAAAACTGGAACAGATCTTCTCTAGAGTTGTTACATTTTTTGTTTTGCATTTGAAATGTTTATCAGGTCAGTAAGGTAAATTTCACCTTTCTGTGAACTAAAAGGCAGCAAGAAATAAAAGCCACTCAATTCTAAAACTATACCTTCTCAAAAATACGTAGATTTTAAATAAAGAATGAAATAAATAAAACAATCCAGTCATAGGTTGTGAGGGCTGATGTGAAGACTGCTGGTTGACGAGGAGCTCACACTTAACACTAAACACTCCTCAGGGCCAACTGTACTTTCCTGGTATTCCTAATTTTCTCAGCTGCTGTGTTCTTCTAGAAGTACCACATTAGGCATCTAAACAAGACATGTAATACAATGATTTTTATTTAAGTAAAATCTGACAGAAACACTGATAAAAACGTTAGTGTACTAAAACGCTAATATACTAAAAAAACCCAACAAATCTTCTTTTAGCATAGCTGCAAGAAATATGCATTGTTCCTGAATTTATAGCAGGTGGTCTACCTGGAAGGGTGATTATAACCAAACAATTTGGTTACATATGTCCATGTATTTTGGCGTAAACCCACTAATACCTTTACCCAGTGTGGCCCACCTGGTGGACAATTTATCCAAGTCCAAGAGATATCTCCAAACAGACCATGAAAGAAGAACAGGAATTACATGAGACTGAAACTAGTCAAGCTTCTCCCTTGACTTTAATGCACCAAATTTTAACACTGAGAACCACAAGAAGTAATGACAGAGTCAGTCCTTTAGATCCATACTTTCGTGCAATAGGTTACAGAGAAATCAGAAATAGCAATAAAATGAGAAGTGGAATGGATAAACCAACAGAAGTCATAGCAGAGCTATGACTGTGGGGTTCTTTTTGGACTAATTCAACATTTCACCATGGTAGTCTGTTGTTATAAGTAACAATTAATTTAGTCTGTACTGGAGGTTTCCTACATACTTTAGTTTCCATGTACTTGTAAGGTCTTCCTAAAGAGAATTCACTTTTGTGTAGAATGGCTTTGTGATGTGGATTAGCCTCCACAAGGGATCTAAATTGACAATAATGAATTCATTTTATATAGTAGGCTAGACTTAAATGAGAAGTGAAAGGCCAGTGCCAACAGAGTTCAGTGATCAGCCACTGTTGTTCTCTTTATAATTTACTGGTTGAGTTTAATAATTACAGCATTGCCTTGATAATCTGTAGCTGTAGCACACTGGAAGGAGAGGAAGAGAAAAGACTTCTTGTGTTAATAGGAGAATTGAATTTTTTTATGTAAATGCAGACCCACATAAACTGCAAATGAAGTATTTATAAAAGAACATCTAAGAACACTGACACTGGTTTAAACTAAAATTAATTTATATCACTCAAATCCGGAAAAACATAATTTCAAGCCTTGATCTTATTAGGATACTTAATGTAATCTTATTAGAATGTGAGCTTCTATATATCAAAGTGTTTTATACATTGCAAATATATTTTAAAGAGCTCCAATAAACATTACTAAACAATTCACTACTGATATCCAAACCTAGTTTCACAGAGGCAGATTATTGGATCTGCAAGTAATACAGCAGGAGAGGCAATGCCCTCACCCCGGCGATATTATTGCTGCTATACAGAACAGGCTGTCACATGAGCGTTAAGTAAGTTTCCAGGACTTTCTCATCTCTTCACTGCCTGAGATTTAGCACTGAGCAGCATGCTTTCCAAAAGGACAGAGTACCTACAGCTTCAGCGGAAGCAAATGGGGATCATAGATGCTTAAAATTTCAGAAAATCAGGCCTGGTGCCACATACAAGGAAAACGCTGCCAGAAATGTCACTCACAGAATCCATGCCTGCCACTCCACAGGGATTCATATATGCTTAATGATGGCTAGCAAGTACAGAGAGCAGACCTAGCTAAGGAAAAACAACAGAAAATCAGGCAGCAGGCAAGTGATGAGCACTCTGTCTGCACTTGTATCCCCACTGGCAAAGTAAAAGTAAAATGGTTAAGAAACCAGTCAGGCTGATGCCAAAATCTAAAATGTTTCTAAGGACTATAGCAGACCTTAAAAGATAGTTTTTAATTTCATTTGAAACAGTTTCAATACTTCAACATTAATGTATGCACATATATATTAATGAAGCAGACATGTTAATCCCCTCGATGTCGATGTCTGTGAAGCATCTTAGCTCTTACTTCCTTCACCACCAGTCGTGTGTAAGTAACATACTGTGGCAACATATGAATAGTTCATAGCTCCAGCAACAAATGAATGAATGAACAGTGACCTAAACGCAAGCAGCCATTAAGGTTTCTGTTTCTTTACCCATCAGCTATTGCATATACTCTCGGCAAACATGTGTGTTTTTCTAACATGCACACTTGTCTGTTAATAAGTTAAAAAACTATTTCAGTCAAGAGCCTTTATGTTTTTCCTCTACACGCTTCGTTTCTCGCTACATGCATCGGAGTTTTACTCTGTTAGAGATGTTGATGAGAAGTCAAAGAAATGGAGGTGATGCTGCCAGGGATTAAGGTAAAGAATGCTACAATACTTCGCAGAAGCACAAAGGGTCTGCTGTTGCTTCCCTGCACTTAGAAAGCTTAAGCACAAGCTTGCTGAAAAGTGCAACGAGAGCTTCCAGTTAGCAATCCTATTTGATTTTACTCTGCAGTTATACACCCCTTGCAAGACTTTAAAGTATGATAACAAACTATCAGGAAAGATGAAAAGAAAGAGAAAAAGATCAACATTTTAAATTGCATCAAGTATGAATAATTACAGTGTGCTGGGGGTTTTTGTTTCCTACTTTTTTTGAAACCCGGTTGGTTTTTTTTATACTCTATGGGGGAAGAAGAAAAGAGCAAATCTGTGTCTCCAAGAGCCAGGACTGTTCCTTTTCACAGGTTCAGTTCAAAATGATCCTACTAATAACCTAGTGCACATTATCAATACAGTGGGTTCAGAGATAAATTACACTATAATTAACACCATGAAACTAAATTCCAGCTGCAGAATCTTCTAACAGGAATCATCTATAAGAACAACCACTGGCCTTTAAGGGACAGCAAGTACAATTTTAAGTAAAAGTAGTTCACAAAAATACTTTTCCAGTTTTTAAACAGAATGACACAAACTTACCTATCAATGAAAACTCTATAGAAGTCAATTTTTCAAATCTTTTATCTCAGTTTAAAAACTAGATCCATTTTCCATGTTATCTGCAATATATGGATCAAAATTCTCAGCCCCTGTTATTCTTGCAGAAAATGATCTCTGCAAAAATAAGCTCAATAAAATTAAGACAACACAGGCCAAAGAAAAGAAATAAAATCTGGGAGCTGTTAGTACATTAAGTGAGCATTACCCTAATACGTTTGTAGAAAGTAGAGAAAACCAGAAGGAACACTATCTGCTTGTGATAAGTAGATTTTTTTTTCCTCTTCTACACTAAGCTTTTCATATACAACAGTGTAGTTTTATTTTATTATTTTTAGCCAAATCATCAATGTGGATAGTTGGTCAAGAGAACTAAAAGTCTACTAAAGTGCAAAGTGAATGATTGGCTTCTTTGTCTTTGAAGACTGCATCATTCTGCCTTGCAGTTTTTAAATCCAAAATCTGTAGGGAACATATAATCATATTGAGATTAGCTGTGCCCCTTCCAGCATCAACACTGAACCATGTATGAGGTATGTAAATTTTTTAAAAAGGCACTTCAGCTTACATGGCACCAGTTTTCTCCAGCCCCTTACTATGTTCTTATCTCCACAAGATACAACTTTTCAAATGTTTGCTTCCTCCCATCCTTTAAGCAGGCAGAAATGTGCATATAGGTGGGTATGTGTTAATGCACTATATACATTACTGAATAGTAAAATACTACCTTTACAGGATAAATGATGCTACTCCTTTTACCACAAGATGATTTTAGTATTAGGGACTACAAGAAAAAAAGAGGTTACCAGATCTAATCTCTCAGAACATAAAATAAAGTCTTTCACAAATGAAGAAAATAACTATCAGAAACCACTTGTTATGAACAATAATTTGATTTAATTTCCCTGAACTCAAACCCTACAGCATTCAGCTAACTGGAAAGTGAAATGACTCATAAACTGCCAAACAAGCAATATGGGTGAAAACAGAATTTGTTCTCACTGTCAGAGGCAAATGTAACAAAATGGTAAATTGAAAACTTTATTTTAAAATGTAGGTAGTAGTGACAAAGATCTGACTGGGAAAAGAAAAGGCTAGCTGATCAGACTGACAAGAGCAGAACAATTTGGAAACTCCAGATTCGGCTGGTTCCTGCTGTTACTTTACCCCAAGCACATGAGGTGATTACATCCATGCAGGAAGGGGAACACATTTGGTGAAGCTGTGGCAAGAGAGTGAGTTAATCTAAAATCATAATGCGTGGACTTCTTCACTGTCTGTAATACCCTCCTAGATATCCTAGAGCTGCTCAGCATCATTTCCTCGATGCCTGGAATCGGATTATCAGTTTTGCTGCAGATTTACAAGGGTAAGATAGCTTTGACTCCCTTCCTCTCTCCTTTCTTTTCCTTGTCCTCCCCAAATATTAATCTCACCTTTATCCTTGAAAATTATTGACATTACAAATTAAAAGTAATGTAACCTAAATAATAGGAAAGCCACCATTTCAAATTTTAACTTTATACATAATGATCTATTTTGGCTGCTTCTTTATTTTAGGACATCCTTGTGTGTATTCATATATTTCTTTTCAACCCTGTCAGAGGTAAGAGGTTCAATGGACACGGACAGACCATTGAAGGAGAATAGGTTCTTTCATGATAAGCTAACACAGCCCTAGTCCAATTTTGGACATTATTTGGCAAGCCTTACTGTATTAGGTAAGCAATTTTTCAAGGTTCACGTGCACCAAGTGCAGTGCGTATTATACAGCTATTAAAAAGTAGTATTAACATAAGACTGAATATATCACATTCATGTAATTATCTACTCAAATCAACATGCCCACAGAACATTTACATACAACTAAAAATGTATAAACTCACAAAGAGAAAAATTTCTACTGTATGATGGTCTTAGATAGCTAATGCTCCCACTTCTTTCTTTAAATGACATCCAGTAATACTATTCAAAAAAGAAACTCGCATGTCACATAACCAACCAGGCTTGGGAGTCCTACATTCATATCTGCAAAAATTCTGAAAAAGCAATCAGAAATTTCATGGACAGTATACATACTTATTAATATGATCTGTTTTATTAGGTCCCAGTGAAAACATCTTATTAGTTCTACAATTAAATGATTCAGAAACCATCCACACTATCTTTGCCTTTTAACAGTTCCAATCAGTAGCAGATCTAGGTGTAATCAACAGCAGCAGGGGGCTTTAGGAAGCAAAACAAAACAAAAACAGTAGGGATCTTTACTAGTTTACAGTAATTGATACAAGGAGATGTTATATGTTACTGCAAGTTAGTCCAAGATATGGAAAAGCTACATGAAAATTCCCTATTATTTACAACTACCATTTCAATATAGCAACAGCAATACAATAAGCTTTTTTAAAAAAATTGAATATTTAAAGTTTACTGAATTCCTTGCTGATCTAGAACTTCTCTATCTCTATTTTGCTTCCTCCATTTTACATTTTCTTTAACAAGATCAATATTTGGGTTACCATGTATTCAGAATCCATGGATGTCACCCCTTAAATTTGTGAGTGGGATGCACGAGTGATATAAAGTCCCTCTTCTGTAGGAGTTGAGCACATGGTCTGAACAGCACTTTTAGCCCCTGCTATGCATGGTAGCGAAACTATATTTCCCATATGTTAGTGCTGACAGGCTGACTGATATAAATTCAACTCAAAGAAACTTACATACAAGTTATTTTTACGCTTTTTAATCCTTTTCCTCTATTAACAGTGTCCCAGATATAAGCGAGGAATACATTAAAGAGAAATTGATAAGTGGTGCAATAATTTATGCACCCTTTGAGTGCTAGGACATCTGCATAAAACGAGGCCATCGCCTTTTTGATGTCAAGGATCTTGGGATAGTTCCAAATTGTAAGTATTTAAATCCTAAGCTCTTAAATTCCCATTGATTTTAACACAAGCGTGAAGAGATAGGCATGCAAGTATCTTTTTGGATCTGCCCTTGTTAACATCTTTGAAAAAAATGTATCTAGCCACAGCCACACAGCACTCACAAAGGACAAACTGTGAGCATCTTACAATGAAAGCCCATATTGTCACATCTGTAACATTCCTTCTAATTCAAAGCAAGTTTGCATAAAAAGAGCAATTGCACTTTTGGACTGAGAAACAGGCAGAACCACAGAGATGACACACTCTCACTACCCTGTCTCCTTTGCAGAACCAGAGAAGTTTAGATATTCTCTTTTTTAAATTTTCTGTAACAAGATCAATATTTGCGTTATCATATATACTCTATGGGATGCTTCCCTGGTGGCGAGGTGAAGATCCATGAAATTCAAAGTTTTTTATGGATTACTGGCTCAATGACCACAAAAAGAGCATCGAAAAGCCTTACATTGCTTGAGCCATCATAGCACACTTAAAGAGAAGTTCAAAACCACAAAAATACATTGAATTAACTACTTACCATACAGATAATTTAATTCTTTTTAACACTGTAATATACTTTGCAGCAAAGCCTACAGCTCTACCACACAGCTTTACTAGAAACATGAGAGCAAGAACATGCTGGGGTCAAGCTATGATGGAAAAAGCACTGAGTGGAATTCCCAC
>NW_020955289.1:671591-779091 GCF_003031625.1 Empidonax traillii | reverse complement strand
CAAAGCACCGATACAAACAGATTTTATTGAACTGTGGATTTTTTATTTTTTCCTTAAAATCTCTTTACAAAGTCAAACATGAAAGAAGAATTATTCTGGAAACTATAAATGGCACTGATATTCCAAAGGTAATGAGTAAAGCTGAAGCCCTGCTAGGCACCGCAATAAATTGGAAGTGATGATTCAAAACTCTCTAATGGCCACAAGAAAACTTTGATGCAAACACACTACTTCTGTTTCTTCCAAAAGAAAGAAAAAAAAAATTCTCAATGAATGATTGACTCCAAAGAGTATAAACTATTTTAAAAACAAAATT
This sequence comes from Empidonax traillii, assembly GCF_003031625.1. Taxonomy (NCBI): domain Eukaryota; kingdom Metazoa; phylum Chordata; class Aves; order Passeriformes; family Tyrannidae; genus Empidonax; species Empidonax traillii. Next base: position 778,775 of record NW_020955289.1, on the reverse strand, counting down.
CATGTTACTATATTTCAAAATACTTCCTTTTTTTTTTTTTTTTTTGGTGAATGTTATGAAAATGGGGTAATTTTGTTGCGTAAGCAGGCTTTCTTAAAGAACATTTCAATGACCCAGTTATGTCTCTGTTTTATTTTTGTAATATTTTTATATGAACTAGGATAAGACTGCAGTTAAACGCTGTTCTTCAATTTATTTTTCCATCTGCTTTTAGCTGCAGGATAGCATATTTTATCACATTTGATACACAGGGTCAAAGGAATAAAAAAATTAACCCTGTATTTTTGCATAAAATGTATAAATAAATTCTGATGGTGCAAACTCAGCAAGCAGAATATTTTTACTAGTTCTATCTTGTGATAATGTTTTTGTAATCACTTATATCTCAACTGCTAACAACGGAATGCCGTTTTCTATGTTATTAACACAGCTCTACAAATCACAGGGAAAAATCCGGTATCTGAGCAAAAGAGGATAAAAGGTCACATTTTTAGAAGGTAATCTTTTCACACATACAAGAGGCAATAGGCCAAGTCACTTAGCTCTTCTTAGCTAATCAAACTGCACAATTTCAGCACAGTGGTTCTTTTTTAGATGTAGGTGGTGATAAAACGATCCTCGGCTTGGGAACACGTCCAAGATACATACACACTCCCAAACACCTCCCCCTACTCACCCCACCTCCAGTTGATTTGAACATCGACATACTTATCAATACTTTTTAAGGTAGCAACCATGCTGATGGGGACAATTACGAAACAAGAGAGAGGTCACAGTAAATCCAACTCAGAGTATGTGACCGAAGTTATGTGGGGAAAAAACAAACTAGTGTCAGCATCAAGCATCTGTTGCTGCTGGTGTGTGGACAAAGCGAGTGCCAGAACAAGGAGGCAGTTTTGTAGATGTACTGTTTGTCAAGTCGCCCACTGAAGCAAGCCTCGAAATCAGTGTGTGTACTGTGGCCATCTGTTTACTTTTCACTAGCAAAACTCTGACTCTTACCATTTCTTTGAAGTCATGGTCAATGTCAAAGAACAGGTACAGTTCTGATGATCGTGCATGTTTTTTTTTAACTTGGCAAGGGGACAAAAGGAAGGAGGAAGTATGTAATTAGCTTAAAAAAAGAAGGGGGATTACAGGAAAAGGATCTTCATTTATTCATTTATTCAGGTAATATTATGCCCCAAAGGGATTAAGCTATCAAGGTACCGCGAAAGCAACTAGTGAAAACAGGAAGACTGGCCTGCCACAAAATAACAATTTATTTACTTAGCTGCTGACTTGACCTGGACTTAAGAAACTTGTCATTGATCTCTTCTCTCCAGTGACCAAAATTAGAATAATTCAAATGATCTATGATAAAGTGGAATTAAATACTCAAACACTTTTGAATCACTACTAAACCACCCACAAACATCACACTGCTAAGCTCCATTGCTGATTAGTTTCACCATGCAAACTCCCCACAGAGAAAGCCACTGTCCATATACCAACATTGTTCACGCAACATCTAACACACAAATTTACTGAATGTTCACCCATTTTAGGGTTCTCTCTTTTTAAGAACTAACACATACTTGCTACAACCTGTACTATACAATCTTTACTTACATACCTTCTTCACTTTCTCCCTCTTTCAACTGTGTCATGGATCTCCTTGCATTTCCTGCAAGTACGACTTCTCCACTGCTACAAAATTCTGAAAAATCTCAATTACCTTCTACATTTAAATGCTTGCTGGGTGTGGGAGAGATGCCTGTGTATGTATACATGTGTGTGCATTTTGGAAGCACCAGTCAAAAAATGGATATGCTGGGTTTTTCAACCCACTGAAACTTGAATACAAATACTGTGCAGAAGCTAACATTTTTATAGTTGAGTCAGGTTTTTCACCTCTGAAACAACTGCAGTACTACTTGCAGATAAAAGAGATGCTGCTCCTGAAAGATCTTATGCACAACATTTAGAGAAAAGAGAAAAAAAGATGTAAGCTTACTGTCATGTGTGTAGTAGTATAGAGGCTATGACTTTGGAGAAATACAAGACGTATTACAACTTCCTCTAAAAAAGAGAATGCACCTTTTGGAGTTGTTGTTTAAGTTCAATATTTCCATGGAGTACAAAAGAGTAATCACCAAAATTAGTGAAATGTTTTAAACTTCTTATTCCACAGAATAACCTGACGAAAGCAGACCACTCACTAATAAAGTGCAACTTAATAAATCATGTGAAATCTTATTTTGTTCAAACCCTTACTAACTCCTAGCACCATCTGTTACCATCAAAACTATATGACAAGATATGATATATAATTAATAGGTAAACAACAATCTAATTAAAATGGACAAATACTCCATGTTCCTGCCATTTGGGAGCTCTAATTACAGACTAAATTTTAAGCTTGAATTAAATATTTAAGCTGGAAAATTAACTTTCCTTCTCGAGCCTTGAATACATTAATACAGATATGTGAAGCGACTTCCTGATGGGAACTTAAACATGTAATTTAGTTTCATCAAAGCAGTTACTAATTGTTAAGCAGCAGTACCTTACCATATGTACACAATAGCTATTTAGAGCCGAAAAGGTGGTTTTAAAGTACCCCTCTGCAACCCTTTTCTGACATAAATATAAAATGTATATACAGCACAGCAGTTTACACTACACACTGAAAATAAATTACATAGAGACTTCAGCTTTCAGTGGGTCTTAGCATGCCTAAGTCTGAACAGATCTAGATAAACAAATGTGTATTTTTCCTGCTGAAGAAACTAAGAATGTCTAGAAAAGTTAAGATATTTTTATATTCTACTTCTTTATAGAATTTTTAACTTCAGAGTAAAACCATGCAATTTGCCCGAGTCATGCAGCAGAACGAAATGGTGAAAAAACCAGGTATTTCATCTAACTTAATAAGATGATCCAGATTTTCTTAAATACTAACATCAAAAGAAAATAGGAATACAACTGAGAACAGCATTACACAAAACATTGTTAAAAAGGTTCCAAGTATGCAAGTGGCTAAAATTTATTTAAAGTTAATGTAGCACAGTACATATTATTGTATTAGGGATGCAAAAAGTAAACTAGCATAGGAATTTTGAACATTTGCATTCTGACCAGACCACTCAACAACAGACTTCGCTATTTTAGAAAAAAACCTCACACACCTCTGTCCTTTATGTAAACCACAATGATTTCTAAATATTGCTGAGTCAAACCACCTTGCAAAGCATTTCCCTCATCTTATGGATACAGAAAGTGAGGCACATGGATGTTGGGTGACACCCACAACCATATGTCAAGGCTTCAACAGTGTAAAATACTCCATGTATATGGAATACTATGCTTTTCTGCATTCATGTGGAACTCTTTTAAGGGAGGCACATGAAGACTTCAGTATAGCTACAATCAAGACTTGGTTCTTACAAGCTCATGTAGCCTGAGTCAGTGATACAAATGAAACAAGAACCCAGATTTCCTAATCTTCAATATTCTCTTCTAATATTAATATTCTCCTTCCACACAACAGATATACATTTGACTTGCTTTAATTTAGATTCAACTACAGAACAGCAGGACATGTTGCTACAGAAATAGTGCATTTTTCTTTTTAAAAATCCTTGAGATGGTATGTTACTTGAACAGCGAGAAAGAGAACGTTAATAAACTTCATCCATCCTTCTAACCATAAGGATTCTTATTTGCAGCATGAATACAGATGACAGATGAACTGCTGGGCCATGACTTCATCAAGGGATTCTAGTGACATCAAAATAGAACCTCTAATAGTTTGTGATGTCACTGCAAAGCCTCAAGGGATTTCTTGTTCCATAATTCAGAAGAACATGGCAGCTTCTCAGTTTATGTAGTTAATGGACTGGAGACCCAGAATATGCTTTAGGATCTACTCTGCCTCTACTGCTCCCTCACTTCTGTCCTTTGTCCCATTCCTACAATACAGTTTTAATTTTACTCTTCCTACATGACAGAAGTACATGGGCACTTTACTGGTATTTTCAGTTACACAGACTTGGATGCTGCTCTTTATACAGAGTTTTTAGACTGTACATGTACTATCTTAAATATTGCAAAGCAGTTATTTTAATAATATCCATATTTTCACCATAATTTCGTAATGCACTCTGTGAAGCTAGTTTAAAATGATTAAATAATTTCTTAGCAATTAAAGAATAAAAATTGCTGAAAAAAGACTAAAATGCTGACTTTAAACTTAAGTAGTATAAATATCTTTTAGAGCCACACTAATATGAATCTCATCCATGTCTGACCATCCCTCATTTTCCCTTTGATTTTCTTTTCATCACTACTCCTGACCCACTCAGCTTTAGGCAGGCCTATAGCTTATGCTCCAATCCATATTTTCCAAGTGACTCGATTCATTGCTGTACAAAGTCACAGTTACACAAGACTGTGTAATGCACATTCACTGCTGTGTTGGGTGCTGAACACAAGCACGCACTTCTCTAGCCATATACACTCAATTCATTTGGCCAAGCCAACTCGAAAGGAACACTGCACAATTCCAATGTTTTAAAGTGGGAACACTGAACAGCAACGGTGAGAGAGGGGAAAAAAAGTTCTTTGCCCAAGCAAGGAATGAAATGCAGATACCAACTGAAGATTCTGCATGTGATGGACACCAGACAGGGCAAAGATACGCTCCACTACCTTGCAGTCATTAAAATATGCCTCCTTTTAATTACATTAGGTTATGTTTTGAACCCCATTCCAATTACAAGGAAAGACGGCTGCTAGTCAAAACCACATACTTAGTTCTGGGGAGCACGATCATTCCCTCTGCAGTCCAAGATACAGTCGTATTCTTTCCAGGGCTATTTATAGAACATATTGTACAGTACATGTGCCATGGATCCTAATGCGAGGAAAATTATATAGATATTCAAAGCATGACATATTGATTCAACATATTGAACGGATTGTTTTTTCCTCTATTTATTTAAATGATTATAATAGTTTATAGTGAGCTTAGCCCTTGAGACAGATGGTTGTAAACTCAAAATTTAAGTTTTAAATAACTGTATTAACATGAAGTAAATGATTTTATCCACCATCCTCATTAGAAGAAGAATGAATTTCTCTTAACACAGTCTTTAACCCTCTTCTGAGTTGTTTGTCACTATTTATCAAAGAAAGTGAACTTTGCAGCTCACTGACTGAGATTTTAAAATGTGTCTCATCAAAATGTGTCTGATATCCACAGTACTTCTTCGCATTGTGTTGGGCAAAAGTAACCTTGGTTTTAGGACAAAGAAGGGAATTCTGGAATTATCCATTTTGAAAAGAGCCTTAAACTGTAAGTCTACAGTTTATATCTCATCTTCCGCACCTCTCAATTTTGTGAGCATCTCCTTTGTCCTTACCCTTTTAGTTCTCTCTCACTGCACCTAATGCTGACTTCTGGGTTTCACTCCTGGATGATGTCAAAGGAGAATGGATCATTTTGCAAGGCAGTCAGTATTTAAATATGATAAATACACTTTACATTAGTAACTCTATTTGCATAATTTAAAAAATATGCATTGATAATTGTGTTACCAATCCAAATCTGATTATCAGTCCAAACTTTGCACAAACTAGAGTTCCATTGGGTACTTCTAAGAGATTCACAAAAGGTGGATCTATATCAGCAAGTGGTAACTGCTCAATGTTGGCTAACAGGTTGAAAAAAACTGTTAATCCTGAGTACCAATATTCAAGTAACAAGTCTTTTAAGGGAGTTTAGTTTAGTCTGGTCATGTTCAGGACCGAAAGCCCACTAGCAGCTATTGTAAAAGTAGTTCATTAACACACTGCTGGGTGTGCAACTTCTGATTTAGCTTAATCCAAAAGAAATCAATTTTCCTAAAGCTGGCACAACTCTGCAACATGAACATAAGCACAGTGGGAACAACCTGTTTCAAAGGTACATTCCCGATCCAAACTAAAAGGCTAACCTAAACCACACAAGGAAAATAAAATGAGCTGTCAATTTAATTGTTTTTTTAAGGGTGCACATAAAGGTCTGCTAAAAATGGTAAAGTAACACTAAGTGACTCAGGAAGCTTATGTCCATGTGTTTTAGGCTGCTTATTTTAGTGAGTAGAAACTAAAAAAAAAAGAATGCTAAAAAAAAAAATCCCCAAACTTAAAGGTACTTAATAGGGGCAATTGCATACTTCATTCTGAAGAACTGTTAAACTAATACACCAAATGTGAAATTTTGTAGTGAAATGACAGTTCCACCACGTAAAATGACAAAAAAAACCAGCAGAAAATTAAGAATAAGTAGTTATTAAAAAAAAAATTCAAGTGATGTGCTGTGTTGTTATTTTTGAAGTTCCTCTATTTTTCCACAAGACAGCTAAACGACATCATGTCACTTAATTTCAGGTAACCTCCTCAGGATTTTTCAAAATTCCCAGTATAGGCCAAATACTTGGGCAAAAATGTATTTTCTGACAAGCTTTCAAAAGCAGCATCTCTACAGTGTGCATTTAGACCCGCACCTGAGCGAAGAAGACAGAGACCTCCATTATAAGATTTAACAAGTGCTTCTTAGCATTTCTCTGCAATCTTCCATTATCTGTTTTTCTTTAGTACCAGTGAGGCACAATTTATATTGCCAGAGAGGTGTTATCAGTAATAACTGCTGACGTGGGATGGTCTCATTTTTACACCTTGCTTACCTCCTTGGGATGGTCTCATTTTTACACCTTGCTTACCTCCTTCGACTTCAAGAGCCTGGTATGAAAGTCTTTATCATAAGTCCCTTAGTTCAGAATTTTTTGTAATTATTGAGGAGTTTCCTGAGAGGGAATAAAGATCTTCTTTAGATATGCAGACTCCTGACAATTCAGAAATTGGTGTATTCCAATAGTATACAATAATCTTGAGTTCCGCATTGGTTAGAGAAACTTGGTCAATAACACTCCTGAATTGGGTTACATGTTTAATTAATTATTTAAAAGAAATAATATAATAGTAAATAAAACTCTGCGCCATGGGCCATGAATAAATATGTTCTTTCAAAAGGCTACTAAAAATTCCTCATGGTAATTATTATTAATAATAAACTATTTGGCTAAAGGAGTAAACACTGTCATGAATCACAAAATAAGTGACACAAAATGAAGTTCAAAATATTCATATAAGAAGAAGAACTAGATACACAAAACTGATATTGTACAGGAATTGCTTTTGGGTGCAATTATCTTCCTCACATGTTAATATAATTTTGCCATCTTATTATATGTTTTATCCCACAGGGAATTTTAATTCAGAAGCACAATTATCAATAAACTTTCCTCACAAAAACTACCAGTCTCACCTCCCAGTCTGATTTCCTACAATCCCATTTAAAAACAGCCATTAGTGTTGTAAATGCAGTGACTGACACTGTTCAGGAACAGAAGTTTAGAGCTTACATGTTTCCTATAAGGACAAACAATTCTCTTGTTTACTATGCCACACAATTTATAACAGCTTTCTATTATACGGCATCACTCAGAACATACAGCAGCCATTTCTTATTGATTAAAAAGTGGTTTAAAACATTTTTATCACATTTTAAAATACAGCCTGCATGTTCAGCTGCATTTTTTGATACGCACAAATACAACAGATATTAAACGTGGAAGGCATCATGAGTAGATCATAAAACAAATACTTTGGCCAAAACCACAGGGCATTCTACGCCTTCAATCAAACCACAGCAATTAATATGAAATTCTAAATACAGAATATAATGCCACATAAATAGTATAACAGCCAAGTCCTGTCTAAGAAGCCATATGTTTTTTCCCATTGTTCAAAAAAAGGAGATGACTTCCCGTCACTTATGTTTCTGATTAGCAAGGTGATTTATGCCACAATCACTAAAAATGCCAGCAAGTGAATGAGAAAATGCATAGTGACTGCACCAGATGTGCACAATAAACAGGAATCCCATTGTAATCTCTGGTAGTTAGTTTATATGAAGGTAATGTAAGAAACACTCTTAGATATGGCAAAGTCACTCTTTTTTTACATTTGACTATAAATGATATGAAATAAATTGTGTGTTTTATACTTTATGGCATGCATACATTGATAAATTAGGTACAGTTTTGTATCCCAACTTATCTACAAGACAAACCTGGCTAAGATCATGGGGATTAATTGCTTCAGAAGTGTGAAATGCAGCTTTTCCATTCTTTTCTGCACACTCAGTGAAGAAACAATGATTAATCACTGTTTAACTATTCTCCTGAGGATCTACAAGATTGCCAAAGCAGGACTTATCCTCATAAATCCAAAAAACACAGGTTTAGATTTGTTGCCAGCAACTGAAAGAACATGAACTTACAGCCATTCGTTATCAGATTAAAACAATGTCAAGGTTTTAGAACCCCTACCAGTGCAAAATTCTTTTTAATCTGTACCTAACAATGGGAATTAGAATATCAAATCAGATTTGAGAAAAATATATGCCTTTGTATATGTGAACACATCCCCTGTTACTGGAAGCAAAACATTCTAATATTAATACAGCCACTTACATTATTCCAGCATAAGAGAAGCAGTACCTTTAAAAAAGGAATACTTCCACTGAAATTAATGTTCAGTAAATAACGAAAAAACCAAACAACTCAGTTAAAATTGCATCCATTCCATTTGTTTGCAACAAATCTCACTTACGTATATAAATAATTTGTTTAAACGTGTGAGAATTTGTTTAGACATCTTTACTTTTTGATAGAGGAATGTACTTAAAACAGTACTTTACATTTGTCTAACCACTTTATAATATTTATAAAAATCACTTTGTTTAATAAATACCTCACTATGTAAATAGAATCACATGATCAAATGAGAAATGCATCTTACCTATTAAAAACTTTCTCTATTTAAAGAAGGTGTTTATAAAAGTGTAAAATTTTATCATAGAAATAACAGACACTGCTGCAAAAACTCTGGCTGTATACAACAGCATCACAGAAGCGACAGCCTTTTCTAAAAGGTTCCAGTTTAAAATTTTAATATCTTTTTCTATGCCTGTAAACGGACACAAGAATAACTGATGTAAAGAGCTTTCTATAGATTCTGCAAGGAAAACAAACAAACAATAACAACACCAAACAAAAAACCCTCTCCACATTTAAATGATTGAATTATAAGGAAAGATTTGACTGTTTCATCATTCAAAAATGCCGTGTCAGGAGCAGACAGTTTGCTGTGGGAGAGAGGAAACCATGCTAGAGCTCCCAAGTCCCCACAGGAGCCAGGCGAGCAGGTAAAAGCCCGCTGCTGACCAATCACTGGCCAACACCTGTCCCCTCTGACCTGCCACTGGTTGGGCCCTGTGGTGCTCTGTGGCCTCCCACATTCCCAGTTGCTCCTGTTCCTCCACTCCCCCATCAGGTTGGGGGTTTTTTCCCCCCAAAAAAGGTAAATGCTGATAACATCTCCTACTTGGCTGTAGGCAAAGTCTAAGAACAAGCAAGTCGATTCTGAAAACCTCTGTAACTTGACCCCCACTGTCTGCCTGCAGTGTCTTGCCAAGGGGCCCTGCAATGCCCCACCAATCCCGCTCTGGGGACAGTGCCATTGCTTAATGTTATTACATGTCACAGAAGTTGCAAGCTTAGCCATGGAAACTGGGCTGCTAGAATTTTAATATTGTACTGGAAGAGCCATTAGCTGCAGAAAATCCACAATAAATAAGGGATTAATTTCTTAACGTTATTTCTATAGAAAAAGTGTCGGTGAGCCAGAAGTTACCAGGAAGGAATAGACCTTCTCTAGGTGACACTGGTTTCAATGCAAGGATAACAGAAAAAAGAGGAAATTGAGTTTGATCAAACACTGTAAGTACACTCTGCACGGGCTGAGGTGCTGGCCAACTACACGAACAATAAATCTGGAGTACTCTTTTCCTGCCATTTCTCTTAGGTTCATGAGCTGAAAGTCCTTGATTGAGTCCCAGGTCAGTGAAGGTGTTTATAAGCTTGTATCTTTCTTAGAGACAACTGAAAGCTAAGTTTATGAACTCATCAAATTTAGTTGGAAGCTTTAGGCACTACAGAAAATGCTTCACTGGCATTTCAGCTCCTTTTTCAGATCAGTTCCTAGGGAGGACCAGTGCCCTCAATCGAATCCCACAGTACGACTAATACCCACTCTCATTTGCAAAGCACGTCAAGATTGCCAACTACAAATAATAACCAGCTTGTGTTTACTACAATTTCTACATTTAAGCATCCCAAAATATACTTTTTTCCTGTTGCAAGAAACATTTGACAAATATTATTCTACTGTTATCCAATATTATCTACTTTCTGAGGTTGAGGCACACTGTGGAAAGACAAAACCGACTGGGCAGTATATCCCTTGCTTACTGCAAGAAAATAATTTGCTGTTAACTTGGTCATTAGGCAGAAGGCTTTACAAACTCATGCATACTGGGGTTAACTGCTCATAAAAATGGTTTTAACAACAGGTTTTAATCTTATTTACCTAGTTGGGAGTGAAAAATATTCGTCTGCCTTCTCTCTAAATATGCAACTTTCAGGACCTAATTAGAAGGAGTGGTACATTAAAATTATTGTGATGTTTCTAATTGATGCATTATTAGTTTTAGGTCTGCTTTATATATGTTTCACCATGCACTGGAACGTGTTATGCTCCATATTAACTATGCAATGTTGGGGAAAAAAAATACTTGAAACTGAGGACACTCAAGAATTATGGATCTTGATGCTATCAGAGTAATTTAAAATATGGAATAAGATTTTACTTTGCAAATTGCTAATATGCAATAAAACAGCAGACCTTTCACTGTTACATTTAATGTATATGACTTTTTAATTAGAGGCACAGTGCATTTCTGAAAAATTTCTTATTGAAACTACTTTCAAGGCAGTAATATCACCCTGGGCTTTCCTGCATTTATTTCCCATAACTCAATGAATTTGCCAGTCTCTTGTTTTGCAGCCCTGTATATAGATGGGCTAATCCTCAGGATCTCTAAAATTTCAGGATGAAACCACTCCTTACAACACTTTTCCTTGGACATGAACCAACTTTCCGAAGTAACAAAAATGTTCCTCTACAGTCCCCTTTGGGATGACTCTCAGGCTACACAACCAGCTTTTATAGGTAAACATTTCAAGCAACAAGTTTCATTGCTTTCCATACCACCTATTTGCACCTTCTCTCCCTACCCCACATAACTTGCATACAGACATACATGTACACATAAGAGACACCAAGATACTGTAGCACATGTACTACTGAATAAAGATGGAAAACAAAACCATTAAAAATGTTTAACAGAGGGATGTTTGGCAAAAAGCTTCTTTTTAGATACAACACAGACACGGAAGTTCACACATTAGCTCCTTAAGCAGTACCTCTAACCATCCCCACACATCTTTGGGATTCAGTTCCGCACTGAGACCTCTTAAGCAAGGTTGCAAAACACTACTCGGCTTTCACAGGGAGGGCTGCCATGGCACCCCTCAGGAATCACCCCTAGCTCTTTGCAAGTGTCAGCTAATACTAAATGCTTCAGAGCATCTTTCCAGCAACACAGACTACAGTATCACCTTTATCAAAAGGAAACAAAAGCAGTATTTATCTCTATTGAATATAATAGGTACTACAACCTAAAGCTTCTGAATTATATATCTGCTCTCCCACACATCTTGTCAACCAAAGCAGAGTTTTCTATGACAAGATTTTTTTTTTTTTTGGTACACCAGACAGAGATCTCTCAAAAACCAATCAGAAATTATGAAACAAATTCACAACAAAAACTAAGTTATAGCCAAAAGCCTTACTACCTTCTGTTTCAAACACAAGGAACATTCCTACAGTTCGGCATCATCTAGCATTGACAGATGGAAGCACATACCTACAAAAATCATAGCCTTCCCAGAAAAGTGAATGAGAGAGAACTTCTCTATATAAAAATTCTAGTTATATTAATGAGTATGAATAAATAGGGATATAGAATTAAGACTAGTATTTTTAGTCATCCTAAGAAATATTTTTGGGTTGGAAAGTACCTTGAGATTTGTTAAAGAGGGCAGGATGAAAATCTGTGCAAAAAGAACTACATGAAATACAAATAATGCTTAATGTATTACAAGCAATATCATCTTTATTATTACAATTGGATTTGTGAAAATGATGCATTCATTGTGTGTGTATATACATTTTATTTTTTTTTTTTTTAAATCAGAGACACAACATCTCTTTTTTTCAAGTGGTTAAAGTGCTAGTGGTGATCATAATGCGAAAACACTAAAATATAAATCACTTGGGTAAAGCCAGGCTGGATAACCGGATGTACTGCAAATACTTTTGCATTTTTTCGTGGGAAATACTGAAAGAAATAAAAGCGAGAAAGCCTGCAATGTTTTCTAGCTTTTCTGCTATTCAGAGAGTTACAGATAGAAATAATCAAGTTTAACTGAACACAAACTTCCATACCACAACTTACAAAAAACCATGATTACAGAAATATTTGAAAGCAAAAGTATCTTAGGAGCATCATTTCTTTTACCTTTTGACTCAGAAGGCTTTTTCATTTCCATCTACAGGTCTCACATTTCATCCTCATCTTTATCTTTTATCTTATGTAAATTCGCTAAACCCTGATCCCACATTTCTAAGGGCAACGATGCAGAGGAAGTTGAATGCGGACTTCGGCATCAGTAATGATCCTTATGTTTCAGCACAGATCCAGAGAACTAGATGGCCACACCAGAACACGAATATACAACTCTAACTATATCTGGACAGTAACCAAGACAGACCAAAATCAGTGGCACTGCTAGAGTTCACAGGGTTAATATTTAAGTTTGTAAGTATGTTTGTAAGTATTTAACTTACAAACAAAATGATGTCATTACTTCTTTCACAAATTTTCCTTAGTTCTTTTTTACTGTTATTTAATGATGCCTTAATGGTAGCAGAGATTCTTGAAAAGTCTGGTTCTGATTGTGTTAGGTTGTGGTTTTCAGAAGCAAAGTAGATGTTCTCTCCTAATTCTTTCAGGATTTGGAGGGAAGGTCACTAGGCCAAGGAGCAACAGAGAATGCTACCTGAATGAACCACTGCTTACTGTCAGGAAAGGAATTTCATTATGATATATGGCCAAACAAAATTTCAGTACTCATATCTTTTACTGAAGCAAAATCATAGGGGTTCACAATACCTGTGGAAATGCATTTGAATGCCTACATCCACCCTACGTACTACCACAAGGTTGGTTGAATGCAGATCTCCCACCATCACAAAACTAATGGAGAGTTACCATTTTGAGCTGGAATTACAATTTTACCATTATTATTTTATTAAAGTTGGCAACAGTAAGAGCATCAGGGTATAATGACCATAGGTTTTTACTTTCAGCTGACTATTGAGAAAAAATAAGACACTTCCATCAAAGCCAAATGCCATGCAAGTGCACAGCTGAATTACTTCCCTAAAATGACCAGGGCAGAAATGGTATGGAGGGACTCTAACAGGTTTAGGATCAGAGGTTAAGGTTGCTTTTATTCCACTATTAAGTAACAATAAAATATATACATTTCAAGGGAATGGAATCATCAGTGCATGCTGCTTGCTCATAAAAAATATATAAAACTGGTAAAGAAAAAGCAACAATATCTCAGAGAAAAACAGTGGTTCAACCAGGCTTAGAAGTCCTCACTGCTATTGGTTTGAGACTTAATATTGAAGTTTCAAAGTAGTTTTTTTCCTGAAAATTCAAGATACACAGCTGGAACAATTTTACTCCTTTTTATACAATTTCCTTTTCTCCCCATGAGATCTGACTCTTGCAATGTGAATGAATACATGTGCAGTAAAGGATTAAAACATCACTGATTTTTTTCTCTGCTTAAATAATTCTGTGTAGTCAACACAATTTATTGGTATAAAGTAGGATTTATAGTAATATATTTCCTCTTCAAGACATAAATAAGATTTCTTAATAGTTTTCTGTAATTCATTTTCTTATAGTAGCACATTCTCATACATTTACTAGCATAATGCATCTGCTAGAACAGCAATTGCATACCCTGAACACTATTTTAAAAACTCTTCAATACTAACAATCTGCTAGAAATATTGTTATCCCTGTTCTTCCACAATTCATTGTCTATGTCTTGCAGCCTTTTACCTTCTTACTGCATATGCTGGATTTTACAAAAATGAAAAAAAAAAAATTCACAAAACAGAAACGTACATGGTTGCAAAGAATATGAAAGCAATCAAACTGGAAAAGTAGAATGTTATACTGAAATAATTATATGAAAATTTACAGAAGGCTACAGGTCTTTAGTTTTCAACATTTCCCCTTCCTGCATGTTATTTTGCCTTCATTTTCTGAAGTTAACTTTTCAGTCTCTGGTAGTGATAATTAGAATACGAACTGCACATATGTCTGTTTTTTTAACGTGGACAGAAATTATGTAATTATTCAAATTATATCAGAATTTATATTCAGAAAATTGGTTGTCAGTCAGAAGTGTCTTCTTTATAAAATGACAAAACGACTCCACTAAGAGCAGATGAATTCTAGCACGAATATCCACTTATAAAATTCTCTCTTGTGTTAACATGTTCTCAACATTTCAGTTGTCTCTGCTGGAGTACCTTCTACTAGGAAGCCTTAGAATTAAAGGAGACCAAAGTAAAGAATGAGGTATGTCAGGGCATAAAGGACTTACATTTTAAAATTTCTGCAGTACAGTATCAACATGCAGAGAAAAATGTTTTCCATATATTTAATGCCACTTATCTGAAATACCCTTCGTGAGTCTTAAGGTATGACCCATTCTTCTGTCAGTGCCTTTTTGAGGAACTCACTTTCAGGACCTTAAGGGCTAGCATAACAAAGGAGAGAAACACCCACAAACACATGTGATATGCAGAAGGCTTACCTAAGATAGAAGTAATTTTTCTAGTGCTATCCATGTAGCAGTTGCATAAATGTTCCAGATACAGACATACACATACATATGCACGTATAAAAGTTATTGTCAGTGTATAAGTTACTACTATCCTGAGACTGAAATAATTTATGTAACATCTGTTTTCATATTTTTTCTAATTTTTTCTAATTAACATGCATATTTAACGCATAAATGCTCAGACCACCTATTTTTCTGCTGATTTTGTCCCTTTCCTAAGTCATGTACTCCTGTGGGGTGCTCAGTATAGATGAAGCATTAAATTTGTTTGGAGGAATAGTGGGTAAATAGTAAAGAAAATATTTCAGACTATCAAAAAAAAAAGAAAATACGCTAAGAAAAAAAAAATAAAAGATCTGCTACAATGGTTTATAATATAAAAATAAAGGGACTTCCCAAAGAAATACAGTCTTCTGTTCATGAATCAAAAGTGAAATGGGAGTGACCCCACCCCTGCCCAGGATATGTCAGGAGTTTAGCCTCTAAATTGGCACCATTTCTGCTTACAGCTAAAAGCAGGGAGTAAAACTCTAAGCCAGTGCAAATCAAGTTTTAGTGATGTAAGATGCTCCAGCTATAGGGTTTTCTTTTTTATTTTTCTCACTATCAATACTTAAAAGATTCACTTGATGATAAATGCTAAAAGCACTGGAAATCAGCTATATCAGAAACAGATCTAAACCCACAGTAGATGTTGCTATTATGTTGTACAGTATCAAATTGCTAAAGTTAAGCTCAAACCTTGAGGAGAAAATAACTTCAGGAGAGCGGAAATAATTTATCCCATTATGTTTACAGGACTAGGAGGAAAACAGTGTATGTTAACACAATCGAGATCTTTCTTAGGAGGCCTTAGAACTGCCTTGCTACAAACCTTATATGAAGAGCAATAAAAGCACATGCCATCCTTTTCTGTATATATTCTACGTAAACACTGTTTGCTGTACCTTATCATGCACATCAATGACTGCAAAGGTCTTTTACAACCTAGTTGATTCTGTGATCTACATCTGTGTGAACTTCAAATCCATAATGCAGTTCAAAACAGAAGAAGAGGCAGGGAGGGAAGGTCTTTGCTGTTTTGCTATTCATGGCAGAAGCCCACTCATCCCTAGAGACAGCATGGCCTCCCTGATCTGTGTTAGAACTGGGAGGTACGGAAAAGGTTTTCAGTAAATCAGATGCCACACGGGTATCATTGCACCACTGCAATGGTTTTTTACATCCTATGTCAATATCTTCACGATAAACTAAGGAGGCATCGTTATGGTCACTAACAGTGAAACTATTAAATCCAAGTCTGAAGCACTGCAGTTTTCCACAGTTGCTACAGAACAGAGGGAAACTTCTGTTATCCAAAACGGCTTCCCCTTAAGTGTAGTTTTTTCAGGGAAAAAACAGGAGGGGAAGGTAGTATTACATGATATGGACTAATGTTGAGTTAGAGGAATTTCTTATAGTGTCCATTTAAGCTAGACTTGAGATTCTGTACTCAAAAAACGTGCATTTGTGCTTTGCATTTAATGCTAAATTCTGAACTAAAGCGTCACTAGCTTTGAAAATATCTGAATTATGCTACTGTTATTATGTATGCATCTTTACCCTTGCAGGTGAGCCAACATTCACAGTTCCCATCATGCTCATCATTAATACTAATCTGTACATTAACTAAAAAGGTATACTGAAGACAAACTTCCTACAAACCTTGCTATCTCTTCTCTTTGCCAGTTCTAGTACCCCAGGGACACAAGCTCACAAAAACCCCCAAAATGCAAAATGCATCCAAAAACGCAAAAGGTTTCAAAACAATTTAGCATGTTGCTATAAGAGAGGATGGGATTGACATGAAGTCCTTAAATATGTAGCTGCAGTATCTCCTGTACATAACTGTTTATACGTACTTCTCACCTTCACTGAGCTCTCTGCAGTGCAGAATAGCAATCTGACTGCTGCATCCCATAGGTACAGGCACTGTGATAACCCTTGCATAAACTAATATAGCTACATTTCAGAAACACAATTTTCATCGTCAGTGAATCAAGTCCAAACCAACAATTTATACCTTATTAAGAAATTTCTGACTATCAATTTTGCTCAATTTTCTCTGTCAGTTACATTTATAACCCTCAGGTTAGAGATTTGAGGATAACTGCATTAAAAACAGGCTGAAAAACCTTTGGTTTTCTGGTGCTAGCATTGACAAATGCTCAACAAATTGCTGCATTCATTTACCTTGTAAAGAATGCCTTTGGAACTAGCTGGGAAAGGTGGTCAAAACTGTCATAAAAGTTTTTTCTCTGGAAATAAAGTTATATGTTCACAAATTATGGGACCAACCTACAAAATATTTGCACATACGCACATGCAAAATATCTGTAAAGTGAAATGAAGTTTCCAAAGTGCATCAGCTGCATGAGTGCATATCAAGGTTCAAGAATATCAGGTTAAAAGCTACCTTGATTATATCCAGGATATTAACAAAGACCTATCATCCCACCTATTTACTGCCTCTTCATACAAATATTGAAACTATGGACCACAAAACACCAATTAAAGAAAGAAGTACTACATTTTTCAAACTATATATTATGCTTCATCAAGACTTGACTAGACTTGGTTACTTCAACTGGGGTATATTATGTTTGCAAATGGATATGTGAAAGCTGTGCATTTAATAATGAATGCATGACTTCTTGGTCAGAGAATCAAAGTTATTCACCAGTGTAAAGATATGAGAACCTGTCTGGATAAGGTTTTCATGTTTCCAGCTCTTAAAGTGTCACTAGCACCTGCTTATCACATGCTTGAAGCAGTCTTAGATGCACAAATAGAAAGGAGCCCTGAACAAAATGTTTACCCTCCAACTGAAAGATCTGACAAAGGCATTAACATCAGTAGAGGAAAAATCACTCCCTTTAAGACTGTCTTTATTCCTTTCTGCCTTCTCTTCATGTTCACCTACATTTCTTCTGGACTTGCAAGGAGAAGTGCCGACATACTTGGCCTTCTGATTCCCAGGCAACTAATGGACTGCTTATACAACCTTGTACATCTTTCTTTACTAGGAGCACAGCTTTTCCTGCCGTGGTCCCTAAATTTGCTATAAGCATCACAATTTTTCTGGTGACTAAAACCTTCATCACAGCCAGGTCAGGTTTTAGATTTTTCTGCCTTCATCAGCAAACCAGAATCCCACTGGATATAAGACATATAAAATTCACTTTCTCAGGTGGACAGTGGATGAAAATGTACAGTAGGAGAACCTACTTCTTCAATAAATCAGAACAGAAGCAGATTACAATGAGGTCTTATCTAGAAAGATGGCAGATAGGTCTGTAGCTTTGAATGTTCAGCCCTTTTAGTTGTGAGGGGGGAGGATCATAACCTCAATACTGGTAGTGAGGCTGAGGAGAAATAGAAAGCTACATGGACTCTGCGTGATTCCATATTCATACAGGAAGGATGATCTGCATGAGAACATCACTGTCAGATAGTTGATGGATTAACTACTTATTGGTGTCAGATTTTTTTTGTTTTCCCAAATTTCACTTCACGAAATCACTTAATTGAATAATATTGATATACTAAACATCAACTTTACTGACTTGACAAAAGTTTCTCTTCTACATGCTATACTTTAGAAGCTCCTTGAGAAAGAAGTAATAAAACCTTTGACTGTACTCAGGAATGATCTCTTCCGGTGCCAGTTTCTAAGGAAAAATGGATGAAAATTACTATCTTATTCATAAAGCCCAGTTCAAATGGATGAATGTGGCTATCTTGATCACAATGCCATGAAGAAAATACCACTGCTAGTTTGCTCAAAACCTCCGAAGCATTTATCAAAACAAGATCATACACTGTGAGAGAATACATGCACAGAAGTCACCGAATAGCATGATGACACCAGCAGCTGGAAAGTCAAATACAAACATGTTCTACCAGGTAGTGCATCATCATCTTTTTTTGAAGATACTGTCCGGAGCCTGCCTTTGGCTCTCACAAAATGATAGAAATACTTTTGCTCTTTTACTTTCTGTATCATTATCATAACAGGAGACTGCATTTCCTTTTTTGTGTTCTGCCCAATCCTATTAAATACTCCTCATAGTAAAGGGGTTACTAACTCAGCCCTGTCTCTTGAGGAGCCAGCTTAAGTTAGTTTACATTGAGAGACTGCCTTGGTAAACTGCAGATCCCCAAAAAGCATATACATCTTTACAATGATTTACTGAAAGCAGCAGCTCGTTTTAATAAAACCATCCCAAAACATAAAATTGATTGAACCTACTGCTGTGCAGGGCATACACAACAGCTGATCAAAATCATTCAAGATTTTTATTCCTAGATTATCTCCAGAGCTTGTAGAGTTTTTCCTACTTTATTACTTCAGTTCTGATACACAATGCACTTAGGCAAGCACAGAAACTGAAGCTGACTGATATTCTGATATTTTTAACCATAAATTCAGATAAACTCAAAATAAGCTCAAATGTTTGCAAAACAAAAATGAAAGCTAAATATACTTGAAAATTACCAGCACTTTTCATAATATAAAGACTATTCTCTCTCCCATTATCACTCTTCAAATGATACAGTATGCCTTGATTAGTTGTATCCCAAAGAAGTTTCACCATATACCATACAGATTACTCCAAAGGACACGATACTTCTGCCTTTTCAGAGGGTTTCAATGGATAGATTTATAATAGCATTTTATATATATATATATATACACACACACACATACATATATAAAAAATGTGCTTTAGAAAGACAGGAAAAGAAAACTTTTTCCGAACTGAAAAGATATCATTGCTAACTTTACTTTCCTTGCCCACAATATCACTGATAAGAGTTTATCTATTTTGTTGAGCACAACAAAAAGTTCACCTTTTCAGAGTGTGCTACATGAAGCTTTGCTTGCCTTTTATATAGTAAAGCAATTTTACGGTATTGTGTCACAATGAAGGACAAAGATAAGCCAACTGTTTAGATTCCTCTCCTTTATGTTGTGGCTTTGATCACTAACAATGCTGCATGAACAGCCAACAGAAGGCTGACATTTCATAAAATATGCAGTGATAAAAACTAATACTGTAGCATCTGGGAGCGATATATAAAATGCAGAAATACACCTAATAACTGTGATCTTAAATTACAAGTTACTAAAAGCTAAATAAGAAGCATACCTAAAAGAAAGATTAAGACAGGATTTTTGTGCTTCTGCTCCTAAAAACAAATTTAAAAAAATTAATCCAAGATATGCTATCTATTATTCTTAACAGTTCCTCTGGTTCCCTTGGATCTTAAAAGCAGCCTTGTAGAAGAGTGCTTTTTTGCCGTATCATTAGGTATCAGCATCAGCTAAACACATTATAAGCCTTCTTTGTGCTGTATTAATGTTCTAATGCTTTGTGAAGTCCCCTTTATTGTCTCTTTTAAAATATCAACCACACAAAATACATATAAAACCTGGTGACTGACTCTTCACTGTTACATAAAAAGCTGAAGCTCTATGATGACAAAAATAAGTAAAAATCCTTCCAATAAGCTGCATAAATTAAGTAAATCTCAGAGCAGAAATTACATTATTTCAATTTATTTACCTTAAGAACATTAAGAACCTACAAGACAGGTCACATAAAATGGAGGATTACATCCTAGAAAGCAGTGAATCCCTAAAGAACTTACAAGTCACTGTAAATAACCAAATGCTTTTTTTGCTCTTACTATGTTGCTGTAGCTAAGAAGCTAAAAACAATCCCTGGGTGCATTACAGGGAAATATATGGTAGTACTAAGGACCTGAAATTATCTGCACATATGGCATCACTGGAACACAACAACCGGGCCTGGTATCTTTAATTTAAAAGAAAGTTGAAATTAAAAGGGCCAAAAAAAGGAGTTACAAGAATTACAAACAGGAAATCCTCCTTTTTATCGTGTGTGTGAGAGAGACAGATAGATGGGTAGATTTAGTTTATTTATGATAGATTAGAGATAACCTGATTCAGATCTACAGCTTAGTACATGTGGAAAAGGTATATTAGCCAATAACTCTCTAATCAAGCATAGAAAAAGGACAGCAAGACTGAAGTACTGAAAAACATTATCAGACAAATTTGGTCTAGAAATATAGCATCCCTTTTGCGTCTTAAATATTGAGGTATAGGTGAAGCAATGTTTTTTTGTTTTTTTGGTTTTTTTTTTGCTTAATAATTAATTCTTTACCTTCATTTATATCAAAGATAGAATGGTTAAACAATCAAAATAATCTTTCCTGCACTGAAAGTAGTTTAATATTAAAGAAACTGCAATACTCAATTAAGTTTAAAAGACAGTTTTATACATCAGCTCTATTTTCATTTCTGATTCCATGGGTCATACTTTCATGCAATTCTCAATATAAGAATTTCTTTATCTCATGTAATAAAGGAAAGGGTGCAAGTTACAAGAATATATTATTAGGAAACAAAGTAAGAGTGACTTTTAGGTGGTGCAATAGATTAAGTAACCACTGGTCATCCCCAGGTATATATAAACATTAACATGAAGCTGAAATTCAACAAAAATCAAAGTAACTGCTCCAAATAATTTGAATATAATGATGCAACATCCGCTTATGGTACCATAAAATGGGTAGGACTTCCTCAGCATAGTTTTGAGATCTGGAAAAATACAAGGTCTAAAGATCTAATCATAGCAAGAAAAACAAAATGAATTCAGCTTTTTAGTATTAGGCCCTCATTTAATAAATAGCAGGGGAGAAGAAAGCATGTACGAAATGAAAAAGAATGCAAAGGAAAATCCGTATTTGGTGCCTGAAGGACCATGAAGCATATTTTCGGTCTGAAAACACACACCAAAATTACATTTAAGTACGTGGGAGGCAATTGTCCTTGTGGTTATAATTAGTGTCCGAATTTAGGGACTTCACTGCTTAATGCACACCCACCCGCCTGTTATTCTTACTGTGATTTTTTTATGTCACTTAATGGAGATGAATACTCTTTTCCCACCTCATATTTACATCAAGGCTATTTAATTTCTTTAGGCTGCTATAATAGGTTAAACGGCAGTCTCAGCATCACTCTTCATCTCCCACTGGACAACGAATGGTATTATAAGACTGAGAATAGATGAAGGCATATTTACATTCATAATGTTCTTGACTATAACATTTATGTAAATTATGATTTTATATTTGCAAATACTCTCACTTTCAGTTTCAATGAATACTTTACTACTCTTTCATCACTAACTTTCTATGCACATTACATGGAGAGAAAAACTAATGAAAAATAAAGAAACTAAATGATGTGATCAGAGAGGTACAGATATTCCAGAAAAGGAAAAAACCGCTTTGTTTCTTAATTGATCTTACCCCTCTACAGACAGGGTCTGAACAACACCTCACTGCTCATTCAGAGTGCGTAAAACTTACAAAGGTTTTTCAAAAGCTAACAAAACCAAATTTCACATAATGGCTCGTATTTTAACCCCACCAAAATCTAACAACTCTATTGCTCATGAAAATGCAATTTTTTCCCTAACTGTATAAAAAATAATTTTTCTCTTCATTGACAAAACACCATGGAAACACTACGTTAATTGCAGAACTGCATGTAGAGTTTGGGAACATGTTTACAAATGTTACACAAGAATGAAAGACTCCAAAATATCAAATTTCATTAACTAAGCTACTGCTCCACCAAATGGATAGAATGATTTTAAAATATCCTCAGAGTGGAAAATTAAGTTTTCAGTTAAGAAGAACATTCATCTCTCATACCTATCGTAACACGGACACACTTTACACACAAAGCCTGGGTATTTCTATGCATACATTGTCATAACTTTTCTGTGAAGGTCAGCAAAGTATTTCCTTCAGTTTTATAACATATGAATCTGATTAAAAAAAAAAAAAATCTATGCTTCCAGAATGAAAAACTGGCAAATCAAATTGGTCCAAATATTCTGACACATTTTTAAATGACAAACTTTTTGTGTGTGTTTTGGTATGAGCTTAGTGTGACATTTTCAGATTGTAAATACAAACATATGTAATGAAACAGCTCTCAAACTACCACAGTCTCAGACACATATGTTATTTTTAAAGAGGTGATTCCTTTATACCTGAGAAGCACTGTGAGAATGAAGAAATGTCACACCTCTTAAGGAAGTAAGAAGACTCAGATCAGTTCTGTGAACTGCTGGTTATACATGTTGTTTTTCAAGTTACTCAACAGGTAATCATTAGAAGACTCAAGCTGAATGCATGGACTGTGTATACATTCAAAGAGAAACTCTTTAAAATAGCAGTGAATTTTTATAAAAGAGCAGTGAATTTTCTGGTCTCTCTTACCTTTGTGCCTTGTAATAGAAATGAAATCAACTTCAAGATTATGTTCCCATTTAGCAAGTGGAGGATGTACGGACTCAGACAATGGCCCAAATCATCAGTCTCTTCCATTAAATATCACTGCCCTTTCCACAATTTATCTTTCTGTGTAAAGTAGTTAATTTCCTAAGTTTCTGCTGAATGCCTGGCAAATGGAAGTTCACAGGGGTATCACTGCTACACCAGACCAAAGTATGGCTACCAAACAGGAAACTCTTCCTCTCAGCACCCTACAAATACTATGAAAATGGAAAGTTACTTTGTGGGACTTCTAACAGCAAAACCTTAATGGATGTTGAGAAGACCTTCCCAAAGTCATAGAGTGAGTTTGTACAGGAAACAGTGAAATCAATCTGATACCACTCCCTAGTATTCGCTACAGAGAAAATACCGAATCCCTAAACTAATCTCAAATAAATTACAGAACTTAAAATAGTCACAAGAAACACGATGCTGAAAACTATTTTAATACTAACATAGTCTTATGTGCAGCTTTTATGGCAATTCTTGAAGGAAGCTTGCATATGAATTCTTCTCTTCCTGCATTTTAATTCTGCCCACTAATGATATATATAAGAAAGAAATTACATCAGAAATGTTAAGAAAATTACACTAGCCAAATTTTCTTTTCTAAGAATTTAGAAGCATAAGGCAGATCCCTGTGTAGAGTAAAAATGTCATGAATGAGGAAATCTACTGAATACCACAACTTTCTTTTTTATGTGAAATAAGTAATCTTTTTCATAATGTGTTTAATACACTATCCTTTGGAATTAGAATAAGATTTTCCATAAGAAGAGAATAGTATTTATTCTTGTCTGTTACATATCTTTGCTAAGAACTAAACATGAAAGTAAAACAAAACATGATTGTTTCCCCCTAAAATGCTACAAAACCACACAGCTTTCATAACTATAGTTTTCATGCACAAAAATAACCAAAATTTCATTCACCATTTACATTTCATTCATAAAAGTGCATTTAGTTAGTGAAATTAATATGGATATACCATTAGTCACTCACTATTCATCTAGCTGGTCACTACTGACCTGAAGCAAACTTTCACATTATAAAATATTCTCATTTGGAGCAGTAGATCATGACATAACTAGATACTGATTCACAATTTAAACATTTAGCCATTTCCTCTGCTTTTGTCAAAACTTACTTTTTACACAGTGAATGTCTTTTTAAAAGTTTTGAAGCCAAAATCAGATTGAAGGTATTGTACTGTATGACTTTTCTGTTATAAAAAAACAAACCAAACCAAACCCACCCAACCCCAAACTATTTCACCTAAATTCCCATTATTTTCAAGTAGCTATATTCCTACTGAGAAAATCCAGCAACAGTCTGACAACTCAGAAAAGTACTCCTGCATTTCCTTTAAGTTAAATACTTTCTAAAGTCAGAGTCTAAATGACCAAAAAGAAACTAAGTGCAATCTGTGCTTTCAAGAGCAATGTGTAGTTAAGGTCTCCCAACCATTTACTCAGGAAGACATACTGTTGCTTCTGGATTTTAAATTAATTAAAATCACTTCCCTGTCAGATGGTATGAATGTCTCCAAGCAAAAGAGTCTTGATCTACTTTTTGTTGTTACATTTTATGGGAAGAATACATTCACCTAAAAAGGATAGCATTTTCTTCCTTTTCTACCCCCTACTCCCCTCTTGACAAATGATAGAGAATAACAATTTTTTCTCTGAACCAGCCTGGATCCTACTATAAAGTATATTTCTGGATTTTAAAATAATCTAGATTAATATGCTAAAATAAATTTTGAACATATATAATATAGAGAAATTCTTGCAACTAACCTACAATCCCTTGCAAAAGATGAGAAATTTTGGCAAGTTCAAAGATACAAGAGCAAAGATTCTGATTGCGCTTTTCTATGTCCTTAAGGCATGTATGCTCCTGAACAACTACGATAAAACAACATTCAACCATTTTTTTTAAATCTAGTTGAACCACTCGTGCCAGAATCAATTCTTATTAAACTAATGCTTATGAGAAAAGATCTTACAGGATGAGATATATAATATCGAGAAAACTACTGCAAAAGTTGGTGGCAAGATTTTAACTCTCCTTTAGAAAGTATAAATCTGTAGAAACATTATGTTCTTAAAGAAAGTGTTTAATATGAAATCACATTCTGTACATCATTCAATACAACCTTGAACAAAACCACATTAAGTGACTCAGAAAGTTCTGAGTTTTATGTAAGTTCCACCTTAATTTATCCAAATACAACAGAGCACTGAGAACACAGAATAACTTCTGACCATCGTGGCCTCTATTACCGTGAAGAAATGTATAAAGTTCTATATTTAATATATGTGTTAACTGAATAAATAGCACTCAGCAATGTGTGGAGGGTCTAAAATTAGTAGGCAGTTGGTCCTCACTGTCACTTTAATTTGGCTTTATTCATCTGCTTTCCATCTGATTACAAATGCTGGCCAGTCACATACAACTGAGAAATGCTGTTGCCTGCATTGCAGATCAGTCTTTAATACTGGACTCCAACTGCCCATGGTTGGCATCTACACTGGTACCTGTCAGTATCATTCAGCATATTTAAATCCATATATCTTAAAAGAAAAACCAACTAAAATTCTGTGAACTTCCTTTAAAATTTGTCCTAGAAGCAAAGCACTCTAAGTCCCACAGAATTTCTTGAGGAGGAGGAAAAGGAAACAAAAGAAAGCCAAGGATAGACATGAAATAGCATCCTTTCCCTTCAAGGTAAGTTACAGACAATATTTCAGACTTTTTTTTTTTGTTCTTAACATTTTACTGAACATTATCACGCCTCCAAACACATCAGAGACAACTGTCTGTGATTGTCACATTTATGGTAAGAGGATCACTTCAAAAACACTGAAACATTATTACAATCTTGTTTTTAAGTACACAACACTGGCAACATGTTTGGGTTTTTTTTTTCTTTTCATGCAGATATACTTAAGGCTGCCACTTCTAATCCTTTAAGCACAATTTTAACAAATGTTTTTTAACAAATTCTCATTAGCATTTATGATCATCTAAGGCAGCAGTCATTTCTTACTGAAAACAAAAGAAAAAACTACAAACTAAACTCTTTTCACCAGGTTCAAGTGATACAACTTGTTACCACTGCAATGCTTCTGAAAAAGTTTGAAAGTGAACAAAATGCAGAGTAAACGTAATATAATGAAACTGTGTAAGAGACATGCATAAGTATGGTAAGCAGATAACCACAAAGGCAAGAAGTTGTTGTCCTCAAGTAGCATCACAGACAGGTTTGTGTTGGAAAGGGCCTTTAAAGAATACCCAGTTCAATCTCCTGTCATGGATGCAATGTGGGATATCTTCCACTAGACCAGGTTGCTCAAAGTCCCATCCAAGCTAGCCTTGAACACTTCCAGGGATGGGGCATCTGCAGTTTCTCTGGGCAACCTGTTTCTGTGTATTGACACCCTTATAGTAAAGAACTTCTTCCTTAGATTTCACCTAAATATACCATCTTTTACTTGTAAACCAAAGGCCCCACTCAAAAGTCTTCCCCCATCTTCATTATAAACCCACTTAAAGTATTGAAAGGCGGCGGGAAGCTCTCCATTAGTACTGGGATTTCCAACTAGCAAGGCTGGTTTCCTGGATAAAATGAACTATAAAGCAGACACCAAATACAATGAAAAAAGCTCTGCCAGATCTGGCTGGGCTCTATCCAAGTCCAGCTCAGGCTTTAGAGCCATGCTGCCCAAAAGAAGGCTCAGGAGGCGAATGGGGCAACTTGCCAGGGGCAGGGGCAGGGGAGATGCAGTGCACAAAGAGCACTGCCAGAGGCAAACTGAACTAACAAGAATCTGAAGCAGCACCAATTTTGCCAAGTGAGGCCAAGCTACACAAAACAGATAAATTTAACATGGTACAAAGAGGAAAGAAAAGGATGTTTGATGAAAATGGCCTAACAGCACACAGTGCTGCTAGTCCTCAATAGGAGAATCTGACAGCTACTTAAAAAAAAGCCACAGTAATTACTGGTCCTGAGTTGATATTATGTACCCTAATGGGGAACTGATATAACTTGATTTTAGTGCTTTGCAAAGTAACTCTTTATCCTGGACCTGTTCTTTCATTCTTTGAAGATGCATACCCTGCAAGTTCTGCTACATCTGAGAGAAAAAGTCCTTATCTTACGGGTCTCTCTCTCTAGCCAATCTCTGCAATACAGTCATAAATTTAACACTAGAGCATGGACTACCAACACTGTAGGAACAGCAACAACAGAAACACTGCAATGAAGGCTGGTTGGGTTTTTTAAATACTTAAATGTTCTGCTCATACAGATGTGTGATGACCTCCGTGAGCTGCGTAACAGTGTAACAAATGGGTAATTCACTTGCTCCACAAACCACAGATTACTGTAGTATTTAAGAAAACATGCCATCTGTAATATAGTTGCAAATCACCAGTGCTTTTTAGACTGGTATAGAAGTTTACTTAAAGAAGTAATTGACAAATTATAAAATACTATTCTAGAGCCTGTCAGAAAATACATAAACTCAAAGATTTCTTCTTCAAAGTATAAACACTTTCTGCAGTATTTAATAACCGACAAAAAACCCAGTTTATTTTTCTTGATGCTTTATAACCCAGTTTATAAAACAAAGACTTTAGAATCAGGCTGAAAGCCAACAATTATCAACTATTATATGGGATTTAATTACTCCCTAAGTCAAAGGAACTACGTTTAAAGCTATATACTACTTCAGTTTCCTACTAAATCACTTCAATAGTGAAACTTACTTGACCAGTTTCTTTATTATGTCAACATAAAAAGATTTGAAACACAAGAAATCAAGAAGTATTAAGTGAAAGCAATCTTGGAGAACACTGGAAAAATTTCAAGAAAGCATAACTACAGGAAAACAAATAACTGGCATTTACAAATATTTTGTCTTTGGGGAAATTATCTGTCTTAAATGTAGGTTTAAAAAATTAGGAATAATAAGGAAAGTACACTAAATGAACATTATCACTTTCCCACCAAAGAATTCTTAACATGATTTAATTCGAAGTCTACAAAATCTAGTGTACCAGCCCTAAAAGAACTGTGCGAAGCTTACTAGGAAGCAAGCACAGATTTATCATTTTAATCAAATTATACATGTTTGAAATACTAGGGTTCCTCAAAAACATCAACTGCATGTTCTTTTCTAAATTGGCATTATGCACTGCTTTCTTTCATGAAATTTCTATGTTCTTGTTTTCCTAAGAAGAGCTGTAAGAGGGGAAACTGTCATGGACAGAGGAAATTCACAGTTTGGCAAATGGGGGATGGGGGAGGAAAAAAATGCACTTTTGCACTCTATTTGAATCATGAAGACAGAACAGACAATTTCCTTTTCCTTTCTTCCCTTCTCAGCCAACAAGAAGCACCAGATCTGCTGACTATATGGATACTGCCTTACTGCATGGCTAAGAAAATCAAGTGATGTAATGGAAGTTAAGAGCAGCAGGCAAAGCTTCAAGTTTGCATCTCATGTATCAAGCCTTGCCTATAGTCTGGTCTACCACTGAACAAGCATAATACCTCTGCTGAAAAGGAGAGATATCTGGCAGGTTACATGGAAACCCCTTCTGCCTGAAGCCAGCCTTCTTCACCAGTCTGAATGCAACCTCCAACACTCGGAGTGATAGAGGACGGAAGCATCACACTACTGAATTTGGCTCACTTTGAAGTCACTGTGAGGTAAAAGCCAAGTTTGTCAAAAGCCTTAATACCTAAAGATCTCCCCAGGCTTGTTCAGGAGTGTATAAGGCTTGTCTTATTTTAAAAGTACATTGAGCTGCACATTCAAAAGCTGCGAAGGCAATTTTCAACAATTTTGACTAGTTTTTGAAAGACACAGATCCTCTAGTAATAGGAAAGAAAGCTATTTTTAATAAGTTTTCCTAAGCAAAAAAAAAAAAAAAAAAAAAAAAAAAAAAAAAAAAAAAAAAAAAAAAAAAAAAAAAAAAAAAAAAAAAAAAAAAAAAAAAAAAAAAAAAAAAAAAAAAAAAAAAAAAAAAAAAAAAAAAAAAAGGACATTCCTAAAATTAGGAGGATCAGTAAAATCAGTTCATGAGACTTACTTACTTACTATAGCATTATCATGCCATTTTTTAATTTCCCAGAGTTGGATACAATGAAAAACCATCTTGACATAACCTATAACAAGCAGTCTAAACACTTGAAAATGGTAAAATGATATAATCACACATGCACATACAAAAAGACTAAGCCACCAAAAGCCCAAGTCTTTATTTCTCAACTCTTTTGACAGTTCCAAAATCCAGGCACACATCCAGAAGAACTTTCTGCCCCACGTCTGGTCAGTAAAGAAATTGAGGTTAACCTTTAATTTTTAATGTCACCTGCAGCCAGTGACTGCTTTTTCTAATGCAAGTGACAGATAAACAGCAAAACACTCCCAAGATGATACACAAAGCACCACATACCATAAGTGCATTTTTATTTTTATACCAACTCAATTTCTCAAATGGATAACCAATGTTCCTACTAATTTACATTAAGAATTGAGCGAGGCATGAAAATTGTTCTGATGCATAGGCTCTATTTCTTTAATGTACTGCATAGTGTTCTGTATTTTACTGCAACACTGGAAAATCCTAACTACACTTAAAAGGTACAGAAACTACACATACAAAAACACAAGCCCATATACGTCTTAAAAAATCACTTCAGAAAGAGTTTTAAATTATCTAGAGAGCAGGAAGGAAAAATAATTAAAGTCACTGATGGAAGTCAGTAAAAGCAAAAAAATTGTTCCTATTAAAATGAATTTTCTGACCTTTAATTACTTGAACTAGTATTTTTCTAAAAACCAATACTAGTACTTTAAATCTACATTGCTAGGATTTCAACTTTATAATTCCTTTAGACAATTCAATACTATCACCGTAACATTTGCAAAGTAATTCCAAACTAAACAGAGGGAATATGGCAAATTGAGGTAATATAGTCTAGCTATTTAAGGCCAAATTGGCAAGTCTTTAACAGTAAACACTGTATCATTACTAAACACTGCCATGTTGTTAATGTAAGGAGAGGTTTAAATTAGAGAGTGAATTGCCCCTTCAGGTCGGGACTTAGGGCATATTATGGGAGAAAGTGAAGAAAAGCTCCCACTGACACTGTCTGTGTTTCACCAGTTCTGTGGGAAGCAGACTGCAATACAGTTATCTGTCACTTTTAAAATCAAATACTACAGTCAGTGTTTTCACTTGCCTTTTAAAATTTAACGTAGTGAACTGGGGAGAAAAGAACCCGTGTTCGTAAAGTAAGATTTCTTTTGATAGAGAAAGCATATCGAAAATAATTTTTGGACAACTGCAGGAGACACATCACGACCATCATTTTTATAAATGTTAAATGTGTAACTATGACATTAATGATAATGAGGCAAACTCAATTTGCTTTTTAAAAAAATATAAAAACTTTAACTCACACAGCAGTGGGTGCTCAAACACAAAGGAGACAGTTGTCTTAAGAAGAATATTCTCTGCACATTCAACAGTTAAGCAGTGTTGGGATATGGCCCAGCCACCAGGAACAATGAGGAAGCTGGAGTAGCAGTCCCAGTACCAGACTCCTCGAACTGACCTTCAGATAGAGAATAAAGACACTTGTTGAAAAAATGCTCAAAATATTTTTAGGTTTTGTTTCATCTCATAGGATTCCTAAGCCACTGGATTTCTTCTGGACATTTCAGTAGGACAAAAACAAAACTGACTGAAACTAGGTTTAGTTTTTAAGTCAAATAAGTATTTCACACAGTCATCTATCAGGAGATATAGAAACAACATGGAAAATAAGCCCATGTGGTTCAATTTATTTATCTTTACGATGACAATAATGGTAGAGACAACTCTAACAACTTTAGCATTATGAAGACTTCAGAATTCAATATGAAATTTTTATCAGCATGCAATTCTTGGCTGTTTCTCAGCATTACTTCCAATTTATCCTCCTATGATTGAACTTCTTAAGACCATGTATCTTACAAATTTCAGTAATTTGATATTGCTGGATCTATTTCTATAAAGTTGTTAATTCATTATTAACAAGACCCCCAAAAATCGTATAGGGTTCAACAACACACTACACTGGTTATAAACAAACTAAAAATGTTAAAAGCTATGGTTCTAAGAGAAATTTAACAAATGAAATTCCAGCAACTGAACAGACATCTTTTACTAACT
Source organism: Empidonax traillii (assembly GCF_003031625.1). Lineage (NCBI taxonomy): Eukaryota > Metazoa > Chordata > Aves > Passeriformes > Tyrannidae > Empidonax > Empidonax traillii. The sequence goes on along the minus strand of NW_020955289.1, from coordinate 747,129 downwards.
CTCTTTTAACTGTTCAAAAATGTACTTGTAAATCATGAAAAAAAAAATTTAAAACCTCTCTTCAAAACATGTTAGTGCAGAATTTTTCAACTACTATGAGACAATTAAACATAACAATAGATAAATTGATATTTCAAAATAATTTTTCCTATTATAAATATACAAAGTTAATAGTATGGAATTGGAAATACCATTTTCTCTTCTTGAAAAGCTGGTACTTCCCTGTTTCTGCAGTGTTCCCATCAAAAAACATAAGAACACAACCACCTAGACACATTTCATAACAAAAAGTCCTAAATGACACTGATTTTGCAGGTAAATACCCAAATAGCTCCTGAAATCTGACCACTGTTGTCAGATTAGAGTGTAATCTGACAGTGTAATATTACACTGTTGTAATATTTAGAAATATACTGTGAAAAACATACTCACTGAGGAAATAAATTTAGGGATTTCTTTTTTCTAGAAATTAAATACAATTGTCTACTCTTGAGTATATTAAACAGTTCCAACCAAATAGTGTGGGTTTTTTTGTAATTTGAATTAGCATCCTAGTTGCAACATACTAGCATATAAATGTATTTTTATTCTAGAGCATACTTTGAGTTATTAAGCCTGGCATTAAATTTTGTAACAAGATGTAATATATCTAATTCAAGAGGGCTCACAGTATTCCTGTATTACTTATTAATATGTTAAGTGAATGTTTGGACAATTGATTTCAACTTCGTTTTGTGAGTAAAACATGTGACAAATACAATTCTCAAATTACATAGTCCATTTGTCATAACTACCGTTCTTTCTAGTTTCTATAGGTGTTAACAAATTAGGTAAAAAAAAGCCACACTGACTAAATAAAGAACATTAGCCATTTCAGAATTTAAAAGAAACTATCACCACGGTTTATATAAAGCCATTAATGAAGTACCCTTGCTGTTCTGCTTTCTTATTTCCTTCTTTTGCTTTTTATACCCTCCTTCCTGCATTTCCCCCTGCAATCTATATGTGTGTATTTGCAGAGGACTTACTACAGTGACACCACAGCCTTGTACTGAAGCAATAATGAATAGCAACTGTGTTGCTCAAGTATCACAACAAGCCAATACAGTCCCAGCTGTCACCAATACAGTCACCATTCAGTGTTTCGTTTGCTTAAGAATATCAATATATTTAACATACTAATCCTGTAAATTCTTATGAAACAACAAAAACATTCCCAGCCGATGGCTTAAATGATGTTTACGTAGCAAAAAAAAAAAAAAAAAAAGCAAAATATTACTCTCTGTGAGTTCTGAAAACAGAGTTGAAGATAATGTATTTCATACCAGTCTAGCACAACGATTTTTGTGTGACTCTTACAGCTGCGATAGTTGTTTTCAACAAGTCAGACTGTAGAACAGTCTCTATGCCTGCACTGATGTTTTCTGAGTTACAAATGAGTCAAATAGAGTATGGAGAATGGGAAAAGCATGATCTCCGTTTGAGCCTTTGGACTAGCTGAAATCAAAAGACAGACTTGCTGTGAATATGAAGAAAATTACATCAGAAAAGGGGAAAAATGAAGATATGAATAAGTTACTGGAATAATTTACAAAAGAGAATAGAATATTATGTTAAGATTTGTATTAACATGGCACAAGATATAAAGATTATTTTTCTTGATAAGTAATAGACCGTAACTTGACTACATGATCTAAAGTGTTAGTAAGAAGAAACAGGAAAGAATCTGCCTGTATTTTAACAAAAGTGATAGCATCCTCATGTAGACAGCTCACTTCGAAGGATCCACGCTAGACACTTCTGGAACCTACTTGGGGACTGCATAAATCAATACCATGGCAAATGCAGACCATCTGTCAGACTTCTTGAACATTATTTACAGAAGATATTCTTCAATACATGAATAAAAATATTTCCTCACTTGTGCAAATGCTTCCATACCCACATGGAACAGAGGAAAGCAGGAGTTCAGTATCATGTGCTAGTAGAAGGTTCTTAACAAGTAGAAAATTGCTCCCATGTTGAAAGAAGTAGGTATCAGGTAGAATACGCAGGTAATTTGCCTTAAACCGCTAAATGGGAAGCTAAGTTTTCAAGGTAACAAAACCAATACAATAGTACATACTTTCCAAGGGAGTATTTATGTTTCCAGTGGTCCACTGGTCATATAACTGTATGTTCTTCTTAGAAGACCGAGAACATGAAAAAACATCCCAATGCTTTGCTATGCGTTCTCAGTAAGTCTTACTTTAAGATCCTTTCAACAGACATTAAACTAAAGGGCAGGAAGAGGAAAAGGGAATGGGAACAAAGAAAAGATACTAGCTTATTTCACTATATATAACTATAATAATAATAAAATATATCACTATATATAACTATATATTTAACTACTATAACTAACAATTCTCTGTTCTTCCTCCCCCACTACTGTTTCCATTTTTTTAAAAAATTACATAACTAAGAATACATGTAGCAAGTAATATAAATTACTTTGATATTTCACTATTTTAGTAAATACATTTGATTATTTTATCATCAAGATTTAATGGTGTTTCAAAGATCTATACTGAAGGATCTAAACCTAAATGTTTTTCACAGTCTTTCTGTTTCAGTAAGTAAACTTTAAATTGCAGTTTAATTTCAAATAGCCATGTACTGCTTTTTTGACATCTGTCCATCATAATACTGTACCAGAATTAAAAATATTAATACAGACATCAAGACATACTGCAAGTACTTTAAGAAGAATAATTCCTTTAGAAACAGAATATGTAGAATATTTAAAGTATGGAATTTGGTTACTTAAGAGAATCCCACTTCTGCATTGCTTCTCAGGTATACAGATACACAAAGAGCATTTTAAGATGCCAGAAGCTGAGTAAGATACTCACTTGTATAGGTCTATTAAATCTGTGAATGCAGGAACTGCTGCATTTCACAGTCTATTATTTATATGACAGAATGAAGATCTGAAAACATGAAATATAGCCTTAAATTATTCACTTATTCTTTTCACAAAAGGAGAAACCGTCAATCTAACACTAAAAGACTTCAAGCATATTTCTAAAGGTTTCATGAAAATTGCCTTATTTATCAAAACTTTATTCCCTCCGTTTGTTCATTAAATACTGTAGCTTTGCATTAAGGTCAAGCAGTGTCAACCAATTACTGTTGTTGGAAAAGTCCTACTTCCTTAATACTCAAAGAAAGCATGGTATATAGTGAATTATTTTAATAGGCAAACTGAACACTGTTTACCCAAAGTACATTTCAACCATAAAAACGTATTTTAAGGGTTTCTATCAACAATCAATTATAGTACTATTTATTATGACAGTAGCATTAAGCATGACTCTTTGTCTGCTCAAATGCCAGCCTTAAAAAATATACATCTATTTTAGCATATTCAGCAATATTCTGTTCTTAGCTCGTAATAAAGTAACAAAAATTAAGTGACCTATAAAGCAAACTGAAAGGCAACACATAAAACATTGAATTTTAAAGAGACAGTATCAACTGGCATAAACATACTGGCTTCTGTCCTCATTCTCTGTTGGTGGGCAAGAAGGCTCATACGACAGACCAGAAAAAAAAATCCACCCTGTTGTCACTGCTCCTAATTTTGTAGTTTTGTTTTTTGTTCTCCCTCTTGCAATATGCAAGAAGAGGAGTAATTTAAGTGGTTATATACAAATTTATTATATGCCAAGAAAAAGCCACCCATAGGCCATATACCCAATACCAAAGTCACAGTCATTCAGGATAAAAGGATTTCCTTAAGGTATTTTGATGCAACAACCCAGGAGCTTCCCTTGTCCTACTTCAATCTTCTACCTGACCCATTTTAGTGGTCTGCAGTTCAAAAGGCTAGAATGATTATTTTAGTATCTAATTACCTCTATCTTTACATTTCATAGAAGCAAAATTTTGGATCTTACTTCCCTTTGGAATTGAGCTGTTTATTGCCATTCCTCCTAGTACATAAGAAGTGATGAAAGAACACTTAATTTTCTGATGGTAACCTTTGAAATGTTACTGCTATGTGCCTAACTGTGCCTTTCTGAAGTTACAAAACATGAAAAAGGAAAGAAACTTTTTTCTCCACATCCTGTCACCTTGTCTCACCAGAAAAAAGTTCTCACCTATGTCCTGTATCAGTAATCAATGAGACCTACAGTGATACAAGACACATATACTGTTGCTACAAACAAGAAGAGAAAACAGAGTAACAAAAAGAATGAAAAAAAAAAAACCTGAAAAGAGTCATGCTGAAAATTATGGAGCAGGAGAGACATAACAGAGTAGGGTCTGTTGTCTCATTATTTATAAGAGATCAAAATAAAGAAAAAAAAAAGAAGTAGAAAAGAAGAAAAAAACCAAACCAAAACAAAAACCACTGCAAAACCCAAACAAAGACAAGTCCTCTCCAGCCTCCCCCCTGGAGGGACTAAGTCCCACCTTCAAATTACAGTCTACCAGTGAAACCTGAATAGATTTTAGAACCCAATATTGCACAAACAAATTTCCGGAAGATGAAAGAAGACAGAGAAAAAATATTGATACCTTCAAACTTATCTGATTTACTTCACCAGGAGGGTGTTAACTGGTTTCATGGATGAGAGGTAACAGTAGATGTGAAATGAGCTTGAGATCAGAGAGGTTTTAAACATGTTCTGCATTGTTGATGCCATATATAATGAGATACTGCCCAGATATAATCATTATGAGCTGGACACAAAAATGACTGAAATGAGAGAGCAATTGCTCTTGAAAAGATTTCATTTCCAACAGCTCTGTCAAACCACGTATATACTTCAAACATAACTCAGACACATTTGTTTAATCTGTTTCTATCTGGTGTTTTCATAAAAATCCTAGTGACTGCAAGTAAGAGTATTTATAAAATCAGCAGATAATGCAAAGTTGGGATAAATCAGCAGCACATCAGAGAACAGGATCTGATCCCCAAATGCTTTTGAAAAATGGAAGATATGGTCAAAAATCAACAAGGCAATTCAACAAAGACAAATTCGATGCACTACATTTAGAAAAGGCGCATCATAGTTACGAACACAAAATGGACGTGTGTCATCATTCTTTGGCTAAAATTACGTAGAATTTCATATAAGAAAAAAACGCATCACTGATTATTTTTATTTTCACATTACATGTATGCTCTTAAAAGGAGCATGAACAGCTTCAAACATGAAAATCACACATAAATACTAGAAAGAAATTACATCCTGTATTGCACAGCATGAAAAGAAAGTGTTTCTAGAAGGCCTCCTTTCCCTGTACTGGTTTCTTAAGCCATTTCATAGGTAGCTTTTTTATAATTCCTTACCTCTTGTCCCATAATAACAATTGAAAATTGTTTGCAAAATGAAAGGGGCATGCTAATCAACAGCACTTCTGTGAATTAGAGAACGATCTTCAGCTTTAAGGGACATGTCATTTGAGTATACTGGATCAGAAGAAATGGATCTTCTGTACTGATGAAACACTCCTTGAAAAGACAGAGCGAATAAACTCTGCTGTTCTACTGGATAACACTAGCCAGCAGTGGGAGATATGGAGGTGGGTTGTAAGATAAGGAACAGGCTAAAGGCAAGAAGAGCTGTTATAATTATAGCTGGGAACACAGAATTTGTTAAAGGAAGTCTACTGTATAATTACATTTGAAAATTTAGCATGATGCCCAGAGGCTGGCTTGCAGCTGTCAGGAACTGGTAACGCCAGAGTTCTGCTCAGGAGGCAACCACTACTACAGCTAAACACACCTCCACCTCCCTGTAGTTCAGCTGACTTTGATAAGGCAAAGGAATGACTTCAACTAAAATTAGTAAGATTACACAACACATGAGATTATACCTATTCTCTGTAAAAAGTGTCCAGAGATTAGGCATTGTTTTAAATGAAGTTAAATGTGTATCTGCCGGTTTTGATATTACATTAAATACTTTTTTTTTAATGAGTGTCAATGGTATTTTGTGCACTGCATATTTTATTTAATAATAGATAAAATTCTGGTGGTTTTTAATAATATTAATTCACAATCAAACTAACCTCATCTAAAGGATAATATGGGTTTGCACACAAAGTCTTTGGTCTACCTGGCCCAATCAAATGAAAATGGATGAGGGGAATGCAGACAGAATGTAAGAATAAAAAAAATATCTGTATATCTGCTTCTTCCTTGGATTTAGAGCAGAAGCTCTTACTCTGCAGACAAACTGATCAATTACGAAACATGATTAAGCCATTTTTGGAAAAAAAAAAAAGTAGGATTGAACAACTGAAAAAATTGCTCATTTTATATGAAGTTAATGATTCTACTTCAAAAAAGTATATTCTGCTAATTCAGATTTTAGCAAATGAAGTGCTGTGCATGTTGGAAAACATTACCAACTGGTGTTTATTTACTGGTGTTTATTTAAAATACATCTGGCTAAAAAATGAGCAAGAATCATAATACAGTCATAAATTTGACCATATAAAATTATGTTGTCATATTAACATCACAAGAAAATAATAAGCTCTGGAAGACAGAGCAGACTCCACAAGCCTAATCCACAAGTGTAACCCAAAACTTTAGAGTAGAATCATTTCTAAATGCTGTAACAAGTGCTTCTTTTATTTCAGGTCTATGCCTGTGTAAGGAAGTTAAGTATATATGTGTAACTTGCATTACAGACTTTAAGGAGAGAAAACTGAAGGTTATTTCAGCTTTATTAAACCTGCTACTGCTTCCAGATTGAAGAAAGTGCTGAAATCCTCAACTCATGTCAAAAGCAAAAATGCAGGCAGCACATCAACTATTCCATATTTGCTCCATTAGCCTAAAGATTTTGTTTGATATCTCATTATTAAAATCAGTATAAATACTTCAGATGTCCTTCCTATAGAAAGACATTTTTTCTAAAGTATCATAGACTTTGCTTACTTAGAAAAATGTTCTCAACGTAGGACTGAACAAAGAGTTCCTTTCTGCACATAAAGTCTTTTGCTCAGTGTAACAGGACTGCAGCAGAACTGATTTTTGCTATCTACATTTCATTTGGGAAGAGGGGAGGAAAATCACCCCAGAAATCAGCCATTTTATGCAAATTTCTCTCCTGTAATTTTCATTATATCAAGATGGACATTTGAAGGATGATCAACAAGAGAGGGGTACCTATTTAATGTAATAGTTCAGTTTGGTTTGACTTTTAGAGATAATTAACCTTTACAATTTAACATATTCCTTTGCTTTAATTTTGAAATTAAAATATAGTCACTTTAAAAATCAGTCTTTGAAAGACATACAAATTAAAACTAATAGAAGTGTTTAAAAAAGAGGAATTAAAACTCATTTTGAAAGAGATTTCAGGAGTACAATACTGATTTCAGACAGTGATCTACTTTTTTTTAAAATATAATTTTTTCAGGACTGTCTACAAATATTCTGAGCCCTGGTCAATTCTGGTTACACAGATATTGCAAATTTAAAAGAAACACCTCAGGCTTCATACCGATTTATCCTACTTCAAGCATAGCAGCTTCCTATGTTGACTTTTGTCATACTCATCTGTATTGCACTATATAATGCTGCTTTAAGGACTATAGTGATCCCTTCAGTAATGTACTCAGTTTTTCACCTAAAATATTACTGTAGAAGACCCAAAGCATTTCCGTGAAACAGTTACCCTTATGTATCAACAATTCCAGAGTAAAATATAAGAAAGCCAACTACACTACATTGCTGATTGTTGCATGTTCTTGCTGTAGCTCTGGACAAAAAAAAGAAAAGAAAAAAAAAAAAGGCCTTTAACCTTCCAAATATTGATTCTGAAAGAAAAAGAACATCTTCTGTGGAATGTTTCTGTAGATTCTAGTAAGTAAGCACAAAAATCTGTGAGCCTAGGAGCACTTTTACCTTTATTTTAATAGACAAAAAGATCCCAAACATAAAACAGAAGAAAGAAAAGTCAGAATGACCTTCCTTGCTGATCCATAATGCAAAAGAAACACAGCTTACATTTGCAGAAAAAGCACTCTTTCCAAGATATGAACTTTTTCAGCACAAAGCTTTGTATGGAAACAAAATTTTCCAATACTGAAAGCACTAGTGAAAAGCACTAGTTCCCCAATCAGGTTGGGCTTCCAAGTAGTTCTATTTCTTCTGCAACGTGATGTTCCTATCATCACAAGCACAGTGTCTATTCAATATGGTTTTAACACATAGGGATGTACAAGAGTACACCTTAAATGATGAGGGCCAAAGACCAGTCACACTAAAGCTCAAAAGCTGGGAATCAAAAGGCAGCTTGCTGTGTCTGTGCCAAAACTTGTTTTGACACTGCTCATATCTGCACATAACATGTAAGAGATTATCCTGCTGTTTAGATTATAACTCTTTTGAGAAAGACTATTTGCCAGTTTTATGTTTTAGCTAAGGAGTTATGATTTCTGTTGCTCTTATCACTAGATGTATCCATAACATATGATAATTTGTGTTTTCACCCTTTCTTATTTGCCCTTATCCATGCATCTGTCCATTCAAACCAGCAATTTTCAAAACAAGTTGCACAGCATAACTTAGAAGAGTTTTAACATGTATGACCATTTTAATAAGATTCAGGTTATCCATCCATCCAAAGGCAGACTTTAACATAATGTTACTTAAAATGTGAAGGAAATCCTCTACTGTTTCTAAAATTGCTTTCAAATATTTTAGTTTGCCTCTATGCTTTTCCTCATAAAATAGGGGATGTCAAAGAGCATATGAAAATTCCTTAAATTAAGGAAAGAAAAACAAGAATGCACATTATATATAAGTGGTAATAGGCAGAGACAACTTCACTAGGCTGTGACATATGACATCTGGTAGACTATTATCATAATAAATGGGAAAAGTAGGTGAGATTCTTTCAAAAGCAAGGTATGAAGAAATGCATCTTCATCAGAATGACAAACATATCTGCCTTTAACAAACGTAGGTCAAATTGAAATTCAATATCTATGAACTAAATATTTTCACTTTATTTAATCCCCTTTTCTTTTTGATTTAAAAAATTCCACTGAAGTACATCTTCATTTATCAGGGATATGTATTCATGTAATTTAATTTCTTTATAGTGAGGATAAATTAAACTTGATAATAATCAATGGCTACAAACTCACAAGAAACAGCCTACTGCTTTTTCACATTTTTACAAATCACTTTAACAATGCAAAAGAGTAGCTTAACGACTGTCAAACAACAATCTAAATATGCTGTGCATGAGTCTGAGACTCCTATTGGAGCATATTATTGATATAACCATGCAGGCATCATATGGGCATTGAAGTAGCTTCAGCTTTGCAACTGACGAGCTGAATAGTAAAAACACTAATTCCCTGGGGATCATACTATGTATTTCATAGCATGTGCAAGCTACCAAAAAAAGAATAAATTCTCACATAAGAGAAAGAAAAGGGAAACAGTGACTTTCTGAAGTTAGGTCTTGTTCCCATAAATCATGTTTCTTACGGTTCATTTTGCCTCATGCCTTATTTTTCAATTTCATGTCATCACATGAGAATAAATGAAAAAAACCATCATGAAATTCTTATTCCATGGAGACTGAAAATTGTCACTGGGTGCTTTAAAAAAACTTAGAACATTGCCTTTTTGTTTGTGACTAAAACCAAGTCCTAATTTATATTTAGTCCTTTCAAACCCAAATATATACCTGCAAACTAACATTTTCCAGATTATAATTTTCTGCATTGTCGTGGTTTTGCCCACCAGCCCATCCCTGGGGCTGAGGATGGTTTTGTCCAGGTAATTTCTGGACAAAAAGGCCAATCAAAAGTCCAGTGACACCTTTGCTAATTACATCTTCAAGAAAACAGAAGAGAAGGTTGTTGGCGCAGCTGAAATTAAAAGCAGCAGCCATGTAGGGGAGAGGAGTAGCGGGCCCGAGCAGGGCCAGACTCCCTCCTCCCCCGGCTTGGGCCGGGGTGGGGGGAGCAGGTGCAGCACTGAAGTCCTCCCTTCTCTCTTGAAAGAGAGTGAAGAAAAAAAAAGTTTAAAAGACGAACTGCTTGGACAGAAACTGCTGCGGAAGAACTCCAACCGAAAGATAACGGAGCTTCCAAGGTCGAAGCTGGCAGCTGAAGCTGCAGCAAGAAAAGTAAAGTGCGAAAGGGGGGGTTTGTTTCCCTCCCCCCTTTTCGCTCTCTCTCCTCAGCAGGGAAAAGACTGAAAAGTAATCCCTGCTACTTCTAAAAGTTTGTTGGAGTAAGGAGATCCCCTATTCAGCTGATAGAGGAGTCTGTGGATGTACCAAAGAGAACCAAGACTTCATGAGAAGGACTGAAGTGAGGCAGAGTCCTGGTGGAGATTTGTGACCCTGAGGGAAACCTGTGCTGGAGCAGTGACGACTCAGGTGAGATACTGGGATCCGTGTGTGTGTGGATCCATGCTGCTGTTGAAGATGATGTGACCCTGAAAAATCTCATGCTGGAGCGAGACGGCCCATGTGAGATGCTGGAATCCGTGTGTGTGTGGATCCGTGCTAGACCCATGCCGAGAAGTCTATCAAGGACTGTTCTCCCATGGGGAGGGACCTCCATAGGGAAACAGGGGTGAACTCTTAAGCCATTATCCCCTGTAACCCTGTGGAAGAAGATCCATAGTAAGCAAGTGTCCCCTTGCAAGCCTATGGAAAGAAGACCCTTCGGGACCTGGGTAACCCCCAGCCTTCGGTCTTAGCCCAGGAGGGGGGTAAGCCCAGCCCTGGAAACCAACAGAGAGTGAGAAAGAGAGAGAGAAGTTCCAGCTGCAACGAGAATACTGCTGCTACTGAAGATCTATTACTAAAGAGAGAGAGATTGAGAGAGAGAGAGAGAGAGATGGAACTCTGAAAATAGAGAATGAGACTACTTCTTCTCCTTGGACTAATATAAAAGGGAAAGAAGTATTTCTGTAAATATACAGCACTTCAACTTGAGCAGAAATTGTTGTAGATATAGTTCTTTAGTTTTTAATTTATTAGTAGTTTTTATTTTACTAGTAATAAATGTTTATACTGTTTTCCCCAAATCCTGTCTCTCTTTTGTCTGCAAAAACCTTCTCTCAACTAGTAGTAATTGTGTGGGGGGTGGAAAGCAAATTGACTCAAAGCAAAACCACGACATGCATATAAAAAAATAACAGAATTTTGAAAGTCACCAAGTGAACAGCCAAGTCACAAAGCAATGATGGGTTTTTGTAAGAGTCATGGATGGAAGAATTCAGGAAAGTAAATGAAAGAGACTTTTGGGTTTTTTTCACTTGTTTTTGATATGAAAAGTTACTTGGAAAAACAAGTTCCATAAAGGTACTGAAATATAAAATATTAAAAGAAGGATGGTGAGGAAAAAAAGGTGGAATATTAATTATCACTGTATTCCTAGAAATCCATTTGTATTCCTAGAAATCCAATCAAATGTGTTAGTTTTGGGGTCTTTCCAACACTCTGCTGGTTAAGACAGTCTGAATGATGGTATTTACTTTTCAACCACTTTCAAGAAATTAATGAGTCATTTGGTCACATATTTTCAGATTTCAGTACAAGCTGATGGCATTAAGATACCAGAGAGATTTATTTGGCAACAATTTATTTCTGTGTTGTGTGTACTCTCACTTCACAACTATTGTCTCTTGTAACACATTAATGAGGATGCTAGGAGCATAGGAAAAAAAAAAAATCACAAAAATTTTGTGATTTCTGTAGACTCTAATAAGTGCATGACTGTTTAATGCTGATTTAAGATGATCTGACCGCAGACAGATATCCCATTTTGGCCCTGTCACTGCCTTTCTCTGGAAGATGGATTTCTGCTGTGAACCAAGTTGTGTCAAACCTCTGTCATTCACTGGAAAAAGAGCTTGGAAGCACAAACCTGTCTAAACTTCTTTAAGAATAAGATGATGGAGCATGAATGAGAATGGAGATGGCAGCTAGTATGTCCAAAAAAAGGTGGGTTTGGAAAGTGGAGACTTCCTTTTAGACAGGTTGAACGGCTAAGCCATTTTGTACAGTTGACATTCTGTTCTCATACCAATCTTATTGTCTTAAAATCAACTATCAGAAGCATCTGGAATGTGAAATAAATAACTTCGGCTTTTTCTTCAACACATATCCAAATGAATGCCTGGAGACTTGCACAAGAACTTCATGAAGGAGGATGGGGAGATGTAATGCTGCATGAAGCTGGAGTGGGGATGATGTCAGTGAGCTGAAGCCCAGATTCAAGTCTTAATGGTAGGTATTTGCGCCCATTCTCCAAAAAGTTTGGCAAGTCACAGGCCCCTGTAGTTCAGAAGTTCTACTTTGCTTTCTACAGTGTAGCATAGTTGTAAAAGGAAAATTAGATTGTAAATGGACTTAGTGCTCTACCTATTTACAGGACTGAAGGTGGGTAAGTTCTTACACAGAAATGAAAGAGGAAAAAAGAAAATAAACAAAACACAATAACACTGGTAGTCAGATTATCAAAATTCCGTATCATGATAACTCCATGGTTTTGAAATTTGTTCATGCCCAAAACTGAAATAAGAAAAGTATCTACTACCTGTTACCATCAGCACACACAGCTGCCTAACACCTCACACCTTGGTTAGAGACTCTTCCTAACAAATTAGGGAACATTTCACAAATCATGTCTGAACAGAAAAACTGCATCAGTTTGCTACCCTCATCTGACCATCTTTAGTAACAGAGCTCATACTCAAAACAACACTTACACTGAGCTCAAGATTTTAAAATAAAACCTAGAATTAAATACAGCAGACTATAGAAAACTGAGAAATAAGAAAAGTCACAATCACTAACTTTTACAGATACAAGAGAAACTTTATCCACAGAAATTACCTAGAATTATAAAACATTACTATTTGATAAATGAAAATATAATCTAATCATTAATGCTAGAAAGCATCAATTTAAGCTCATCTACTTTCATCAGGAAAAAACTAAACAAAAAAAAAACCAAACAAGCAACTATATTTGCCTTATTTGTTAATTCGTTTGTGTAAACTTGCAGTTGAGAAGGTAAACTTGAAGAATCTGGAAATTCAATCAAAGTAATCTAAATGACCAGTTAATAGCCAAAAAAATAATAGATCTAGTGCAGATTTTACTCTGACATAAAGTTGTTGACAATACATTTCTCAATAAAGAAAAATTGAATTATAGCCTTAGGGTGGTTTAATTTGGTACAAATTTTGAATAATGTTATATACATTTCCAAAGCAGATGCTAAGAGACTCTACAAGGACACTCAGCTCAATCAGAAGCCAGATTAAAGTTCCATCTGGAGTGAAACAGTTCCACAGCTCTATTACAATTAGCAGAGTCACCAATGTCAGATTTAAAAGTTGGGCAATGTGAAACTCTTTTCTCTTCAAAATACAGCTATGAGTCCAGAAACCAAACAAGTACTTCACACATCTTTAAAACAGAACTTTTCAAGCAGTCACAAAGCTGTACTTTCGTAGTCAGGTGAAAACTCTCATTTGTATTATTCTGGTCATGTGAATCACAAAGACTACCCAGACACAATTATTGCATGAATGTAGCATTAAAATCACAAGTGTTCAAGTAGCTGCAAATTCAAAGTATCAGCAGGCTGAGAATAGCACAGAAGCTACTTGCATGAAATAAAATTCAAGATTGATTTCAAATTGCCCTGATCTTTGTCTACCCAATTACCAGACTTCTTGCTATGAAACAAAGCATTTTCCCAACATGTCATGTTGAAGAACTGCACCCTGAAACGACCCATCTTTAAATAAAATAAGAACAGAGTTACCTAAGAAACCTAATGGCTGAAAGGGAAAGCCTAATTCTTCAGCCAAATATTCAATATAACAATGTTTTTCCTAGATTTAAGCAAAAACTAAATTTCAATTCAAGTTTACCCAATGAAAGCATCCTTTCAAAGCACAATTCAGCAAATGGCAGTGCTGATACACAGACAGTAATAAACACGCTCAAGACAGAAAAACAAAATATGCCACATGCCTTAACTTTACTATTTTACCATTTAAATAAATAATACACTACACAAATAAGCAAGCCTGAATGTGGAAGTTAGAAATTCAATGCCCACATCTTGCATCTCCTTTCCCCCAAATAAATCCACAATGGTTAAGTAGCAACCCAGACTTTTAAAAAATTACATCTCATTACACACATTTTCATCAAGAAAAGACTCGGTTAAAGAGCATATTTATATTTTTCCAGTTGCTGGTTACATTAATCAGCCTGATTTCTACTATCAAATAGTAAGCTGCTGAAAGTCTGAAAATATCTACAATGTCAATATCCAGATAAGGGCAAAGTGAAGAAAAGAGAACTGCAGCCACTGTCCAGTGGCTATATTAGTAGCCTATACTGTTCTGCAATGAAGAAGTAAATTTGAACTTCTGAAGAGAACAGCAATATTCACAATTTTATATTTAGTACCTTTAATTAGTGTTTAAATACTATCCAATAATGTCCACATCTGAAATTTAATCTTCTAAATCTTAAGAGAGAAAAATTAACAATCTGGAGCAACAATGCAACTTTGTCCTTAGACAGCCTCTGTTGTTATTTCTGCAAAGAGGGCACAAGAGGACGATTGCTAACACCATGCAGCAGGATGGAGGCATTCAGAAGAAACAAACAGGAAAGACTACTGGAAATTTAAATAGAGAAGCAAGATACCAAAATTAAGATCACTGCAACCCAATCAGCGCCTTTGGCAGAACACTGCATTTTAAGGCAGTGGCAAACAAAAGCATCCAACACTGCTGGTTACACCAGAAAGGGTCAAGGGCATCCACAAACTCTAGTGCTGTGAAATGACCACTGTATTTCAGTTCCATACACGAACATGTGTGGAACATGTGCTCACATGAACATGTGCTCATCACAACAGCTGTCTTTCCTATTAGTAAACACAGGTTTTCTGAAAGATTAAAAAATAAAATTGCACCCAAAACTTTAAATGTTAATTTACAGAAAGTAAAGGATTATAATTTAAACACACGTCTCAAATCCTGGGGTGGGGTGACACCACAAGCCTAGAGCGTCTTTCCAACAGTGTCCAGGAAACTATCAAATTCTTCTCAAAGAAATATCCATGGTGCTAACTGATTATTCAAGTATATATATCAGGCTTTTGCAACAATAAAGAACTATTTAGCTCATTCCCACAAGCAGTAATCACCTACACTTTCAATCTTCAGCACTTTTTTTTATGAAAAACTGTACTGCGATGGAAAGATTTTCAAATATAATCCATCATCTGTGACTCTTGTGGCAGTTATGAACTTGCATAGCTCTGGACAGAAATGATGCAGTAAGTGAAGAATCTTTCCTTCCTCTTTCAAACACTCAGTAATCTAAGTGAGCAAACATAACCATAAGTACTTTACTTCTTACTATAACACTACCTGTCCCCAAGCAAATAATGAAATTTCTGGACAAAGGCCAACTACAAGCATATTTAGTTTCAGACCAAGCAAGGACCAGAAAGCAAATAGCAGCATCTCTGGATGATCTCTTCGTGAAGAGGAAAAATAGTTATTTTCACTGTTCTATGTATCTCAACAGCTCTTGACCTATGATGAACTCGCACCTACTTTAAAAGATGTGACACAAGTTCTGGTTACTCAAGTGATCTGCATAATCCTGGTAGAAAATTCCAGGCAACTCCCAGTAGTTCCTTGCCTATGAAATTTCTGAAGTATCTGCTCTGAAGTATTCTGCTCTTTCTCAAGAGTTACATGCAGCTGTTCTGAGCCTTGCCAAGTGACACAGGCATAGGATTAACAGTGTACCAATGCACCATTCCAACTGCCTCCTGTGATCATGCCACCATCTTAAAGCACTTGAAAAAACCACCTCATGGACAAACAGCTGGTTGATGTTGAATCCAGTGAGGAAAGATATGGATAAGGGATGGTGGAAAAGAAACCCAACTGAAAACATTATTTAGTAGTTGGTTTGTTTTTTTTTTTTTAATCAACAGTTCACCAATCTACTTTGTAGCCTAGCAACACTCTTGCATTCTTCGTTGATGCTAACCTGGTATTTGGCAGCATCTGCAGAAAAAACACTTATCACCACTTCTGTTAGCTGGAAAACTCCATTCTAGCAATGACTAGAAGTTACTCAATTATTCATATCTTCATCGTCACTCAGACTGCAGCATATTTTAAGATCAAGGCATAAAATTCTAGGTTTGAGCTCTCTCTTCTGTGTGCTTGCTTGATATCAGTTTAAATGACTACCTAAATTTCGATAGGGAAGAAAATTTCCTGTGATTAGAAAGACAAAACTCTTCCACAAGAGGATAAAATTAAGGACAAAATTTTCCTGAAGGTTGGTCCAAGAACACAAAACAAACATTCTTACCAGGTAACAACCCTGTGATCATCAACTCCAAAACCAAAGTGCTTTTCTTGCTATTGCTAACCTACGCAACAAACTGTTTTGATAAAATGCTCAATAGAAAACAAGTTGCTCTTCTGTTAATACTTACTCCCTTGACAGAAGACAGCACTTACTGCGTGGCTGAAGCGTCACCAAACACTGCTATGGGGAAGAGACTACTGGACCTCAGCAGTCCACAGTAGTATTTACATTTGTCTGCCAACAGTTGCCATGCTCCCTCTGCCTTCCCTACTATTACTAGAGGAGGTTTACCCCTCTTTTTTTATCTCACTTGTTCCAAAAGTACCAAACACTAAAAAGCTGACAGTCATCTTCATACCTGAATTACTTCTCATTGGCAAAAACTTTTACTGTGCTTTCTGGATATCTGCTTTAAATGACAAAGACAAGACAGAGACGAGACAGTCTGGTCTAATGTAGAAGGTAAAAGGTTGTACCTTTTTTTTTTCTTTTCAGTTCTATCTTCTTCTGTGTTCCAAAGCTTGTTAGCCAAAATTGTTTTGAGCAGTGGATTGCATTGTATACAGTGCACTCCTCCTACCTCTTAAGGCAGAAATATAACAAAGAACTCCAGTAAATTAGGTATGTATGACCTACCATGCTTGAATCAAGGTTAGCTATCCTTGGAATTTTTTTCCAGATATACTCCTATCATAACTCTTACAACAGTTACCCTATAAGGGTAGCTAATAATTAGCCTACAAGGATGTAAGGCTTACTAACTCTATAATTTATCACTATTCTCATCAGCAAATAAAAATGCATTAAATATTTGGAAATATTTCCTAAAATTAATTTAATTTGAAAAGCAAATGCACTACACAGATATTTACAGAAATGTAAACTGTCTTTAAATCAGTATTTTAATCACTGTATGCAGTCTACTTCACCAACAATTTGGAACTGACAGTCTTCTTTTTTTAAGGAAAACAAGGATAATATCCTTTACACTTTGCCTTTAGCATGCAGATTACCTTGACCAAATTATTCCATTCTATAATACACAAAGACAGATTAGTAATTATTTGTTGGAGGAAAGCTCTTCTATGTCACTTTTTTTTTCTGTACATGCATGTAAGATAATTAAAGAGCAATTCTAAGGAGACAGAATAACAGGATCATAGAAACATTTAGGGTGGAAAATACCTTTAAGATCATCAAGTCCACTTCCTCTTGTCCGACTACTTGTTACCTGGGAGAAGAGACCAACCTGCACTTCACTACAATCTCCTTGCAGGTAGTTGTAGAGTGCAAGAAGGTCTCACCTGAGCCTCCTTTTCTCCAGATTTCCTCAGCCACTCCTCACACGACTTGCATTCACCAGCTTTGTTGGCCTTCTCTAGACACATTCCAGCACCTCAATGTCTTTCCTGTAGTGAGGGGCCCAGCACTGAACAGAGGATTTAAGGTGCGGCCTTATCAGTGCTGAGCACAGGAGGACAATCACTGCCCTGGTCCTGCTGGCCACACTGTTGCTTATACAAGCCAGGATGCCTTTGGCTTTCTTGGCCACCTGGGGCACACTGCTGGCTCACGTTCACTTGGCTGTCAACCAGCGCCCCCAGGTCTTTCGCTGAGCCACTTTCCAGCCACCCTTTCTGCAGCCTGTAGCTCTGCATGGGGTTGTTATGATCCAAGTCATAACTCGGAAGGACTTGGCAACTGGTGGTGTTGAACCTCATGCAGCCATCCTCAGCCCATTGATCCAGGCTGTCCAGATCCCCCTCGGTAGCCTTCCTACCCTCCAGCAGATCAACACTCTCCCTCAGTTTGGTGTCATCTCAAAATGACTGAGGGTGCACTTGATTCTGTCATCCAGATCACTGATAAACATATTAAACAGGGCTGGTCGCAACACTAAGCCCTGAGGAACATCACTTGTGACCAGCTGCCAGCTGGATGTAACTCCATTTACCATCCCTCTCTGGGCTCATCCATCCATCCACCCACTCACCCATCCACCCAGTTTTGTGCCCAGCAAACAGCACACACACAGGTAGCCAGTTTCTCCAGGAGAATGCTTTGGGAAACACTGGCAAAGGTGTTACTCATGTTGAGCCTTTGCCTCATCCACTAAATGGGTACCTTGTCATAGAAGGAGATCAGGATAGATACACATGCCTTTCATAAACCCGTGCTGGTTGGCCTGATCATGTGGTTGTCCTATACATGCTATGTTGTGGCACCCAAGATGATCTGCTTCATGACCTTCCCCAGCACCCCAGCTGGCAGGCCTGTAGTTCCCAAGATCCCCTGGGATTACGGGGAGTTCATTCTGCTCCCTCTTCCTGTCCTCCAGGTCAGGGGGCTGGGTACCTGGAGAACAGCAGGTCTTAAATACTAAAAGAAGACATTAGGTATCTCAGCATTTTCCTCATTTTTTTTTTGCTATGTTTCCCCCCCACCCAATAATGGACAGATATTCTCCTCAATCCTCCTTTTGTTGCTAATATACTTACAGAAACTTTTTTTTCATTAATGGCCATGGCTAGATTAAGTTCTAGTTGGGCTTTGGCCCTTCTGATCTTCTCCCTTCATAATCTCACAACACTCTCGTAGTCCTGAGTTGCCTGCCCCCCTTCCAAAGCTGATGCACTTTTCTGAGTTCAGCCGGGCCAGTGTTCTTCCTCGTTGGTTCATTTTATCATTTTAGGGTATAAAACTGGAGAATGGGAAAACTAAATGAAGTTAATATGTGGCATTTGAGAAACAAACAAAAGGAGTTATGTCTTCACAGAGTTAAAAGTCAAGCTACAGAACTCTCTGGAAAGAGTATCAAAAAGTCACCACATTTTTGGAGGAGAGGAAATAAATGGAGTTGGGACGATCACCACCACCACCAAAAAAAAATAACATACACACTTGTGCTGGTTTCACCTGGGATAGCGTTAATTTTCTTCACAGTGGCTAGTATGGGGCTGTTTTGGATTTGTGCTGAACACAGGGCTGACAATATAGAGATGTTTTTGTTATTGCTGAGCAGGGCTTACAAAGAGCCAAGGCCTTTTCTGCTTTTTGTACTGCCAGGCTGGTGAGGAAGTGCATGGGAGGTTGGGAGGAGACACAGTTGGGACAGGTGATCCCAACTGACCAAAGGGATAGTCCATACCATATGACTTCATGCTCAGTATGTAAAGCTGGGGGGAAGAAGGAAGGGTGGGACACTTGGAGCGACAGCATTTGTCTTCCCAAGTCACTGTTACACATGACGGGGCCCTGCTCTCCAGGAGACAGCTGAACACCTGCCTGCCAATGGGAAGTAGTGAAATAATTCTATACTTTTATTTGCTGTATGTGCCATTTTTGCTGGAGAAAGGAGACCAGGTTAGAAGTGTGTCTGGTCTGAGTCACTCTGGTTGTCCTATGTCTCACTACTATAGGCATATGGAAAAGCTGGGAAAAAAAATGGAAATAGTTTTCTCAGTGACTTTTCCAGCATTTCCAGACTGTGACAGTCTCTCAGGTGAATGCTAAATAACCTATCTGATTTTTTCCTGCTTTTGGATGGGACAGTTTAATGACTTTCAAAACTGTAAAACACTATGAAAAGCAGAAAGACTTGTTCTTCTATTTTAAAATAGAATAAAAAAATTGTCTGAAGATAAAATTGTTTTTGTTTTTGTTTTTTTTTAACGCAGATTTAACAGTTCAGTTACTTATAAATATCTCGTAAAAGAAATCCAATTTCATTTCAAAATGCTTTTTTTTGTTCTACCCCTTCTAACTTATATCCAGCATACTTAACCTGTAACTGAAATTACCTTAAAACCCCCCATATCACTATCTTTGTGCTCTTAACTCAAAATGAACAGAACATAAATAATGAATTTCAAAAGTCCTAAATATAAATTAATTGGTTTTTCATTTTCATGCAAAACTATAAAAAAATCAATTTAGTCCATGTTTTTACATACATGTAAACATTATGTATATAGTTTTGTACATGTAATTACTTTAAATATGCATAAATGTACCTACTGTGTTTAGCAATAAATAAATATGAGACTACTACAGTAAAAATATATTTATTTGAAAACCAGCATTCACTACAGACACCACTTTTCTCTGGGAACATTAAGAATGTAAAAAACTGATGATCAACATACATGTAAGTCTAGATGTTCAAATCATGAATAAACATCTGATTCAAGCTGCACAAAAAATTCTACTGATTTTCTGTTACCATTAGATATACCATGCTTACAGAAATATTCTATAATAATAATAAAATTATAATAATACAAAGTAGCTCCTACACCCTGTCCTTTCTATACTGTCATCAGTGTTTGCAAATAACAGACACTGATACAGTAAAAAAAGATTTCAAGAAACTGAGTAAAAAATCCCTCCCCACAAGTACCCCTTGACATAGCTTAGTATGTTTTTCTGGCACCTAGAATCTACTTTCTGGAACTTCAACAGATGTATACATGGAGCTCTCTTAAGGTTCACAGATCTAAAGCTGAAATTCTGCAGATCTCTGTACTGAAGTCATCTGGGGAAGCAAGGTGACTGTGCTTGAATTTTCCATTTGATTCCTTACTGACCTACAGAGGCACAATGAAAAAAACACGTCTGTCTGAACAAGATTTGAGCAAGAAAACAAAGCCCTTTTAATTCTGCTTTTATGCAGTACGGTCACTTCTCTGATTTTCCTTGAACTAATTATCCGAGTCAAAATACCATCACTTCTTAAGACAAAAATTTCACTTTAAAACTCCAAGCTGGGACCCACTAATGGAAAAATGGAAATCAATACTAAAAAACCCTCAAATTTTTTACTTTCCAAGGATTTACCTTCCAAGTTGTAGGTTGTATTGACCCAGAATATTTAGAATTCAATGTTATTTCGATGGATGAGGTTAGGCAGATAATGGAAAAGATTACCACGTAACTGTTAAGTTACAGCATTCAACATTTACAAGCAAGTTTTTCAGCACTATGTGTAAGATCCATTCTTTTACCAGTAACAGACATGATAGAGAATCTCAACAGCTTTAAGCTGACTACTTTGCACTCCAGTATTTCTTCATATAAATGCAATTTTAAGTCTTTGCAATCCTTTCCCCAAGATAAGCAGAAACAGAACATGTTGACTGCTTGCACAAGCAAGAGCTCCCTTCTCCCCATCCTTCAGACAACACACAGTGTGAACTTTAAACTCAACTTTCCAAAACTTTTTTTTTCCTGAGATGACAATTTAGAAGCTCGCAAGTAATGTATGCAGAATGACATTACTTTTTACCACTTTTTCAGTTTGGAAAGGCAAATATTTTCAGGGTAAGCCTGCTTCTTTTGTCTCCAACAAAAGGGTGGCCAGACCGCAGCTAAATGAGACGATGACTAACAACGTTATTCTCTGCGAGGTGGTATAAAGAAACAGCTGCCTTCCACTAAAACATCCCAGTTCTTTTTTTCTTTGCCTTTCATCTCACTTTCAGTCTTTCCTTGGTCTTTCCAACATTTTGCTTCTTTCCCTTTTTGAAAATCACTCCCTTGTTCTTTCTAAATCTTTTCTCCACTCCTTCAACTATTTTTCTCTGCCTTAATCTATCTATGCAAGCACTGCATGCTGAGGTTGCAACAACAGGGCCTCTGTATATGTAACTGTAATTTTAAATAAAGACCTCCTGAAGAAAAGTAGTAGAAAACTTTAACAAGTGACAAAATCAACTGATATTTCAGTCTGCCTCCTCTGTAACTTCAGCACTACCTACAACATAATCCTAAAAACCAGAGGATGAATACTAGTTTCCATACCTTAGAAACAACTGCTATTCAGAAAGATGAAAGCAAGCCAGCCTTTCAAGGGTACGTTTACACTCACAGACACGTCACCCCTCGTACTGTTCCTCAGTGGTTCCATCAACCACATCTGAATGTACATTATGTTAATAAAATTCTACATATATCATTGATTTTGCCTATTTCATGCATGCAGTGAAAAAGGAGCTTAACAAATGGGGGAAGGGGTGACTGAGAAAAGTAATTCTCTTTCCAACCTGAGGAAACTTTAGACAAATTTGCCTTTGATAATCGACTGAACAAGCTGCACTGCAAGCATCAAGGGATGGTGCAGGGATATCTAGCAGGTGCTGCAGTTTATCACAAAACCGTCTAAAATAATTGGAAGTGACAACCAGCACTACCACAAATGATTTATTAGTCTTTCACTCAGCTTTTCAGCTTCCTCAGGGCCAGAATAAATAATTTACCAACTCTGTATCTTCCAATCATTAATTCTTCCCTGTGCATCCAAACTACATTTACCTCTGCTGGGTTCAGTGGAATTAAAAACACAGTATGAAGACTTTTTCCCCCCCAAGTATACTATTATCTGACTTTATCTAAAAGTAAAATTGTCAATCAAAATTTGTACTGGTGATAGAAGGATTAGAGTAGCAACTAACACCGAGTTACAAAATATCTGCAACATAAAATGAAAGCTAAACTGAAGAGATATCAACAATGAAATGTTCCCAGAGGGTCAGGCGTGTTCTCAAGACATAAAGTACTGATAATGTCTGAAGATATTGATAAGCATTGTTTTTCTGATCCATAAACTAACATTAGTTTCAGACAAACATCTTACATGTTCCACATGGTAAGTGCAGGATGAAAATACTGGACAGGAAACACTCAGTAAACAAATGAGAAAGGAGATGTGGGCAAAATGAAAGGAGTAAACATGAACAGAATGGTTCTGTAAAAAGGCAATACTTTTTGAGGGAATACATTAAAGATACAAGATTTATAATGCCCTTGTGTTCATATCACAAAAGGGGATTAAAAAAAAGAATATTGTACAAGGCAGAATTAGAAACCAGGAGTATAAAATAGCATAAAACCAAAGTACCCTTTCAAATTTAAAAGAGAATATATAAGGTACCATATTCTTATTAATTATGTAGAGAAAACACAGAGAAAACAAAATCACACCCTAAATCCATTTTTGATGTAAGATAGTCTTCTCTCATTAAATCAGCATCTATGATTAAAACCAAGATCATTTTTGGTACATAATGTATTGCATTGTTAGAGCAGCATCTGTTTGTTGCACAGCAACACATTTTTCAGTTTTAAGAAACTGTACTCACATAGAAGAAACAATCTAGACTTTGAAGATATAAAAATATTTTTACTTCCAAAAGCATTTTGTACTAAAGGGGTTAATAACATTAATGTGCTAATATTTTGCATTCCAAGAAGAGGCTTCAAGCTGTTGGAAACATACAGAAGAAGAATTTCATGGTACTAACAGCTTTCTTTCAGTCCTATGGGACCGAGACAACTCAAACTTTAAGTGCTTAGAAGAAAAGCTCTATAAAGCTATGAAGGCTAATCAATAGGGCTTTCACCAAGTGATAATACACTCTGAAATGAAATAAATTGGCCATAACAAAAATGCCTTAGCCTTTTTCTCCACATTAATCTCAATATAGAGAAAAGTACAGTATGAACTACAAGTCCAAAATAGCTGACATACTTACACTACTTTAAAAAATACAACAAAATTTCACAAATACAGGAAATTTAGGAATTTTTATTTGAAAGCAATTATCCTATGCATTTCTCAAAAGTCAATTTTTTTTTTTTATTCCAATTTTACTCTGTAGCAGGGTATTTCCTTTCTTCATTATTTTACTCTGTAGCAGGGTATTTCCTTTCTTCATTTAAAACACAAGAGCATCATCTGCTGCAACCAACCATGCACAAACTGAACTCAACCTCCCAAAATTTTCAAGAGAATGACACTGTTATAAGGGTTGAGTAATTTTACCACTATGACAAGGGATGTTCTAAAACAAGCCCAAATCTAAAAAAAAAAAAAATGCAATAGTGTAAATAAAACAAAAGTTTGAGAAACTAAATCACAGGCAAGGTACTGATATCTATGCTTTCCTCAAAAGCAGGGCCAAAAAACCCTTCAAAGCTCTTAGGTTCCAGTAGACAGAAAGAACGTACTTTGGGAGCCTACTAAAGACGAAAATACACTCAATCTCAGCATCAGATCTCTGAGACAAAAGTCATTTACCATGGAGTCAGTTATCCAGATTCATAAGAAAGCCCCTACTGTTGTAAAATTAAAAAAAAAAAAAAAAATTACGAAGTAGGCTGCCTGTTGCTCATGGAGCACAGACATCGGTCCTAAAACCAAACAGACCCAGGAAGCTGTTTTGTCATGAAACTTTTCATGCCAACTTATTATGGCATCTTTCTTGTACAAGCACAAGAACTTTTTGACTTGGAAAAAAATAGATCTGGACTTCAATTCCCTTAATAAAAGTCCTGAATCTAAGTCTACAGCGAAGTTTTATTTCTATACAGATTTCCTTACACGTGAAAAAAAAAAACAACAAACCAAACCCAAACCAAAAAAGATGCACAAAAAAACCCCACTAACCACCTGTGTCCAGTCTTCACTTCCTGAAGTTTTTCATACTCTTAGGTGAAAGTGTTCCAAAGTGACAGCTGATTACAGAAAGTAATGGGTTAATCAGAGACTGGAATAATTCTGGTAAGAAACAGGATTCAATATTTGATCATTTTCTGATTAAAATGCAATTATAGCTATTGATATGATCAGACACTCTCCAAATGACTTCTCTAACACATACATTATTTAGTAATGTTTTAAGTACGCTTTCTTCAAAGGTTAAATAAAAAAAATGCCCAAGATTAAAAAATGGGGGTGAGAAAGATCAAGGCCAAGGAGCAGAGTAAATCGGTCTTAATATACCCAATTAGAAAGTTTCAACAAAATTTTTTCACTGCCTCTAGAAGGACACAAAGAAAGTGTAAGTCTCATATACGGTTTTCAGTGTATAAGAAACTAAATGCATTTCCTCATGCTCCTATCAGCTTATAAGAAACATCCCTATGGGACTACTGGGTGAATTTATATTTGTATTTATCCCAAAAGAAGTATCATGCTGTAGAATGTCAGTTTTGACAAAACATCCTCACCTAAGGCATAGGTTTACAGATTTTCTCACTCTCAGTCACTCCTGGTGTGATTTTTCACCTCCATCAATCTAGTTTCCTTTCCTCACATTTTCTCATCACAGCTATTTGTACATTCTGACAAAACCTTTAGGAATAAGAAAGGAGCACCCAGTTTTATCTGTATTTACCATTCAGTAAATCTGTCACCTCCACTTTACCTAAAGGAAGTGAGACAGAGAAGGGCCACAGAGCACATGTGGTGGTGAATTAAGGATTGAACTTGTCATCTCCAGATTCTCACAGCAACACTTTCTGAGCTATACAAATCAACAATGCATCCATCACTACCATTTTGGCAGAAAGCATAGGTTCAACCTCCAAGATTCTTCAGAGCTGCATTTCAACCTGAGCCACGAAAAACCTTTTTCTGTCCACCACCAACAAAAAAACAGCAACCAGAGCTAACTACAAGATATGAAAGGTAAGCCAGTTATGAATCCTGTTAGGTATGTTTCTGAATAGGAACCCTGAACAACACGTTTTCAGTAGACTGAAACAAGTGAGAGAGACTTCCATTTAGGAAAATGCTTCACCAACAAGATCAGTCCTCAGGAAGCTCTGACCCAAGAGACCAGGGTAAATCAGTGTTGGAAACAAGGCTTTCCCTTGGACAAGTAGAATCGGGTTAGAGAATATCTAGGTTAACTTGAGATCCCTAAGTCCACGGGCTCTGATGGGATGCATCCACAAGTGCTGTGAGAGCTGGCAGACACCTTAGCTAGGATGCTTATGATCATCTTCAAAAGCTTATGACAATCAGGAGAGATGTTTGAGGACTGGAAGAAAGCAAATGCCTTCAAAAAGGGCAAGGAGGACCCAGGCAACCACCAGCCAGTCAGTCTCATTTCAATACCTGGAAAGGTGATGGAGTGTCTCATTCTGGACAGCATCTCTACCCACATGGATGACAAGGCAGTGACCAGGAGTAGTCGGTAAACATCATTATAGCTAAACCATGCTTGACCATGCATGCTCAATTGCCTTCTACAATGACACAACTGCAAGGATGGCTGAGAGCAGTAGGTATTGTCTACTTTGACTTCAGCAAGGCTTTTGACACTGTCTCTCACAACACCCTCACAGGCAAACTCAGGAAGTGTGGTCTGGATGAGTGGGCAGGGAGTGTATTGAGAACAGGCTGAATGGCAGATCCCAAACAGCTGGAATCACTGGCACAGGGTTTAGCTGGAGGCCTGTCACTAGTGGTGTTCCCCAAGGTTTAATACTGGGCCCAGTATTGTTTAACTTATTCACCAATCACCTGGATGAAGGGGTAGGTGCCTCCTCAGCAAGTTCACTGATAACACAAAGCTGGGAGGAGTGACCAATACCTCAGAGTGCTGTGCAGCCCTTCAGAAGGACCTTGACAGGTTGAAGAGATGGGCAGAGAAGAACCATCTGAAATTCAGCAGGGGGTCCTGTGAAGCCTACAGTGTGTCCCTGCGGCCAAGAAGGCCAATGGTATCCTGAGGTGCAGCAGGAAGAGCATTGTCAGCAGGGTGAGGGAGCTGATCCTACCCTTCTACTCAGCCCTGGTAAGGCTGCATCTGGAATACTGTGTCCAGGTCCCGGCTCCTCAGCACAGGAGAGACATGGAGCTCCTGGAATGGGTCCAGCAGAGTGTGACAAAGATGATTAGGGGACTTATGAGGAAAGACTGAGAGAGCAGGGCCTGTTCAGCCTACAGAAGAAATTATCTGAGAGGAGACCTCGTCTGTTGGGAGGGTGTCAAGAGGATGAACCCAGGCTCCGCTTAGTGGTGCAAAGTAATAGGACAAAAGGCAATGGGCAGAAACTGATGCAAAGGAAGTTCCACCTGAATACGAGAAAGAACTTCTCTACTGTGCAGATGACTGAGCACTGGAAGAGACTGTCCAGAGAGACTGTGGAGTCTCCCTCACAGGAGATATTCAAGAACTGCCTGGACACAATTCTGTACAATATGGTTGAGCAGGGAGGTTGGACCAAATGACCCACTGTGGCTCCTTCCAACCGTACTCATTCTATGATTCTGTGATTCTGAGTAAAGGAGGTTTATTATTTAGTAGTAGAAGCAGGTCTCATTCAAGTAGTCCACATTTTGGGGCATATATAGCTCATGCACGAAAAAAAAGTGCCATTTTAAGTACATACCAACACCTGTATAGGTTATGATCTTTTATGTATTCTGCACAGATAAGCGTTACGCAAACCGCAAACCACTTCATTTTGCTATTTCATACAGCAAAGAAATGGCACAGTAAGTGTGCAGTGAAAAATCACACTCTGTGCAAAGAAATGCCCAGACTTAGGGAGCAACATACTCTAGTAATCAGCATAACAAAGACAGCACAAGAGAAAGCAACTCAAGTTCTAATCACGTTTTAGCTAACAGGTTGGTAGACACAACCATATGGAACAAGTAACGCCTCTTATCTGAATGAATGGAATACACTTCAGCTGTGTCTTTGCTATTCTTAAATTATTAAGATTATGGGCATACTGTCTACTTGAGAACAACGTAAGAACACTAGAACATTGTAACTTCTAAAACCTTCAAACTTAAGGTCTCTAGCATGCTTTAACTGCCCTACTCTAAAAATCTCCCTGCTCCAAAAGAGATAAATAATTAAAATTCAGGTATAGTTCTAAGAACAATGTATTTAAAAATTATAATTGAAGGTAAAAGACCAAAAAAGACTGAAACCTTGCATTACAGAACTTTTGACAATGCTGCCATGCAACCCCTTTCTCCTCCAATATTCCTTTCATATATTTAATCATCTGTTACTAGAATTTTTTGTGGAATTCGCTGTCAGAAAGAAATAGTGAGGATGATCATGTTTTCACAGAAGCACTGTTAATAATGCATGAGGAAATGAAAAATATTTAGTTGCAATTTTCTAAGCTTTTTAGTAAAATATTCACTAATCTTTTGATTCATAGTATTTTGTAAAAATAAGATCTCTACCCCAAATCCCTTCTACCTAATCAAACCAACTCGTAATATGAGACAAGCAAGTAATTATTTTTCTAACTTATTCCATATATTCTATTCCTTCTCCCTTCTGGAAAGGAACTATTTCTTCTTACCTTTACTGACTTAATCTTTGAGTGGAACAATCCCATGGGTAACACTCCCTGTGACTCCCCTCACATTTGCAGGACCTGCTCCTTATGGAGAAAAACAAGCAAACATGGTAGAAGATCTGAATGGATGAACAAGGAACAGCTGGAGGAACTCGAATACAAAAAGAAAGCATACAGGAGATGGAAGCAGGGACAGGTAAACCAAGATGAATATTGAGACATTCCAAATATGCAGGAATAGGGTTAGGAGAACCAAAGTCCAGCTGGACTTGAACACAGCAAGTGATTTGAAAGGTGTCTGGTACATCAGCAGCAAAGGGAAGACCAGGGAATGTACGGGCCTAGTGCTGAAGGGGCAATTCGTCACACAAGAAGGATAAAAGGACAAGATCCTCAGTGCTTTCTTTGCCTTAGGCTTTACTGGTGAGACAAACCTTCAGCAATCCCACATCTGCAAAACCAGTATGAGGTAAAGCAGGATCAAGGAGTATTTAAACAAACTGGATGTACATAAAATGTATGCAAGTCCATTAGTCCTGAAGGGATGGACTCATAGGTGCTAAGGGAGCTGCTCAATCTTTGCAGGGCCACTCACAGTAACATGTGAAAGGGTATGGAGATGAGAGCAGGGTCCTAAAGACCACTCCTCTCTTGAAGAACAGCATAAAGGAGGATCCATATAACTGCAGGCTGGTGAGATTCACATCAATCACTAAAGAGAATTACACATTACACATGTGTTGCATTACAGGCTGAGGGCCAAAGATCTGGACTGCAGCTCTGCAGAAAAGGACCCAGGTATCACAGCAGACACAAAGTTGAACATGAGCCAACAATGAGCGCTCACAGCAAAAGAGGCCAAGACCATTAGGAAGAGTATTTCCAAAATGTCAAGGGAGGTGATTTTTCCTCTTTAAACAGCACTGGTGATATGCTTCTGGGGTACTCAATACAGTTCTGGGCTCCCCAGTATGAGAGACATGGACTTAGTAGGGTGCATTCAGCAGAAGACCTGAAAGATGACTAAGGATTTGAAGCATACGAAATATGAGCAGATGCCATAGACTGCTCAGAGAGCTTAGACTGTTCAGCCTTGAGAAGAGAATGCTCAGGGGATTTTAACAATTTCTAGATATTTCTGATGGGTAGGAAGTACAGAAGATGGAGCCTGACTCTTTCAGTGGTAACCAGTGAACAGACAGAAGTTAATGGATACAAATACAGGGAAACTCATTTAAAAACTGAGAAAATTTCTTCTACTGTGATGATAATCAGAGATTGGAACAGGTTGTTCAGAGTATTTGTGGCGTCTCCACCTATGCAGATAATTAAACCCAACCAATCTCCTGAGGAACCTGCTCCAGATTACCCTCCTCTGAGATCAGAGGTTGCACTAAATGAACTCTAAAGGTGTCCTCTGACCTCAAATATTCTGTGATTCTGTAATTTGATTTATGGGGAACCATAAATGTTTTTGCTTAAATTATTTGTATCCAACAGATATTTATACATCACTAGTGCTGAATATATCAAAATGAGCAACAGGATCTTAAACAGCTTGTTAATGTAGGTTCTCCCAAATCACTCTATTAATCTTATATTTTCAAATATTTTGTCACACACATTATTTTTCTGTTATTGTTTTTTTTAGGTTTCTGAGAGCCTTGTGCAAACTAAACACTGTACTTGATAGCATGATCTTAATGAAATAATCACACAAAAATATTTCTTTAGAATCAAAATATATACACACACATTGACACATATCTTGAATTTAACTAGGGCCTGCGTTTTGAATACAGAGGGTTTGTACATGCATTCATGTTTGTACCAAAACAGAACAAGAACTGGAAAGAAATCTTTTGTAGAGAAAAATTTTGGTAAATGTTGAGAACCAAAGGCTTACAAGACAGATGAACTAATTGAGTGTATATGAAAAAAACTGCAAGATAAAATTTGAATTTCTGTAGTCAGGATGTCAACTAAGCCTTATAAATTATGCATACGTTTTTACCTTACACAACTCTGGAACACTGAAGAAACAATGCATCACAGAGAATTTACTTAAGGAAAGCCCTATCATATTGAGCCAAACAGCTCATTTTTTCAGTCAGTGTAGGGGTTTTTTCCGCATTAATTCTTCTGGTGTCTAAGAGTTTTTAAAATAATGTTGTACTTTCTGATCAACAAAAGTAGAAATTAGAGTTAAAAGTAACCAAACACATTATTATTTGCACTCCTGCTGTTGCAAAATACAGCGAGATAAACTTCAGAGACTGTAAGCGATTACTACCAGTGCATTATAAGTACTTGGCAGCAGTATTGTCTTCACCATACCTAAGCACTGGCTTTGAGTTGCTTCATGACTGCCTCCTATCCCCTTCAGCTGTCTTTTTCTCAGCCCTTCCCTGAACTAGCACTGGCACTAAAGTAGTCAGATAAAAAACAGGATAAAGATTAAAACTAAAATAGCAAAAGAATGCATGGATGCACAAGGAGGATTGCATAAATGTGGTGAAAACACACGTCTAGGGAAAGGGGCTTAGCAAGGCTACATTCTCCGGTACCTCAAGTGGTTCTCCCAAACAGTTGCCCTTACTATGCTTCAGTTTATATTGTAGAGTTGTATTTGTTCAAACAAATACAATAATTAGATTGGCTGACCCAGAACAAAGATGGCTGAAAAAGCACTTCAAGTTCATCTAGAAAGGATAAAATGTTCATGTTATGCATATCATTTGTATTTTCAGTGAAAGCACAATCTAGTCACTCAGTAGTAGACAGAGTATTTTTTTTAAATCACTTGCCCACATAAATTATTTCGAAGTTGCCAAAGGAATTTTAAGACTGCAAACTGAAAGCAAGGTGCACAGTCTCTCCTAAAATATAAATACACAAAGAACCAAGAACCTTGGGCTTACTTTAAAATTTAAATGTTTTACAGAAAAAGAAAAAAAAATCAAACTTTTGGATTCTTTCACTTTAAAAAAATTAGCCTTTCTAGAAGATTTTCCATAATTTCCATGGGCAATGATGTAAAAGCTGAAGTCCATCTCCTCTCAAATTGCAAACTTAAACTTTATTGGTTTCCATTTACCTATTTAGCAATATTGCGTTCCTGAGGTCAGCTAAATCCCATAATTAACAATTTTATATCATTAAAAGCCTTTTCTTCTCAGTTAGAACATTTTGCCACACAATCTTTTTATATTACTTGTTCACAGAGCAAAATATCTACCTTTTTGCTTCTGAGAATTTCTGAACTCTGCTCACCACCAAAAAAATTCACCTTGATTCTCACAAGTTAAATGAATGTAATTAACTTGGTTCAAGATCAGGATTCTTTGTCCATAAGGACCACAGGTAAGACTAAGCTTTCCTTTGGAAAGTAAATTTAATTTGCCCTTTTTCTACAGTGCTGACATACGCCTTAAACCAAGACAACCAGAACAGTTCTATAGTTAAGAGTATCCAAGAATCTTAAAATACCACCTCTTTAAATTTAAAGAAAGAGTAAGTTGAGGAAAAAAAAAAAAAAAGGAAAAAGATCTTTCAAAAACAGCTGTAGCATGTAAAAGAAATTAGCATGAGTGACTGCAGGGAAAACATCAGCAATAGATTTTGAAGAAATCTGGCTTGGGTCACTGAAAAGAAAACAGAGGCAGATGCTAGGCTGCCTAGCCCAGGTCACTGCAGGGAGAACAACAGCTGGTTATCTGAGTCTTGCCTGGGACACAGACTTGGTGCTTGATTCTACTGTGCAATTATTCAATATTTCCTTGATGATTTTAGTATGGGAGGAAAAACTTAAAACCAGATATGTTTTTTTGCAGGTGGAGCTACAACACATTAAACCATTTATTTAATGGTTTAAAACTTGGTGTTATTCTCTTTTAGGGATATCCAACAACAGGAGTACAAATGTTGACTGGCTACACAGATCTACCTCTGAAATACAAGAGTTTGTGAAATGCTCTAGCAATCAATATTTAAACAGCTCTTATAAAAGCCAGTTCATTGCAGTGCAGATACTTTCAGGACTGTAGGATCTATATTCACTCCATATTAACTGTAGTATATTTTAAGACATTTTATTTTCACATTTAAAAAGGGATCAGAAGAGAGAGTGTCCTCTGATCATTGTTTCCATGATCATTTTTAGCTGAGAGTTAAGAATCTTCTTTTTATAACCCTCCAACCAATATCTGATTCAACTTGAGGGAGTTGTTGTTCATCCATCCAAGGCTTTTATTAAAACCTCTACCATTGTAATTTCTGGATTATGTTACAGAAAACTGAACTCACATTACAGATCCTGGTAAGCAGAAGAGAGTTTTTAAAGTGAATTTTTCCATGATTGCCCAGCTCCTCATCTCATGACTCATGCATTCCTTCCAATCATATTATTCATCACTCCTTTTCATGAGGCAAGAAATTATAAATGATTACCATCTTGATTTGTCTGAGCACAGAAAAAAATATCTTTAGAATCAATGGACGACTCTACTCCATAGATCAGCTACTTATTCAAAAAATGCAGAATATGCCTTCAGATGTGCCCATAGTTTTACTAATTGTTCTAAGAATGTATTGCATGCACATGCATACAATAAAGGCGCTCTCTAAGAAAGAGTCATAAGAGCAGTACTTTTTTTTTAGGTGATTAAAGAAAAATAAAAGTTGGGGGTTTTTGAGGTTGTTACTAAAATATACTTTTCAATCCCAAGTTATTTTGGCATTCACTCCCAGGTAGTACAGAGATTTATTAAGACCAAGTAGGCATAGCAAGGCAAACAGAACTCTTCATAAATTGTGAACGGTAATGTTAAGAAAATTATCTTTTGAACCAATTAAAGATAGCTTAGACATACCAGGGCAAGGAGTTCCATAGTACAGAAAAAAACCCAGGCTGTACAGAAAATGAATGGCATAGAAACAGAAAGTAGAAGTAGTAAATGCAAAAGTATAAATCATATGGATTTTATGTTGAAGTTTATTACACAGAAGTTTTTAAGTATTAATCTAAAACCTTCTGTATGAAATGCTAGAATTGAGATAAATATGATAAAATGGGACTGTCCCAGATTTCTGAGTCTTTTAAAACTCTGGTCAACTGAAACATGGCAGTAACTTACATTCCTACACACCCTGACACACAGAAACATAAGAAACAGTATCAACAACCATCAAAAAAGAGAGAATACCAAAGCTTCTGGCACTTGATACTTTTGCTGGTTTTGCAACCACTACAAGAGATGTTTTTAATGTTTGTTGATCCTCAAAACAGAGTAAGGAACATTAAATCCAGCTACAGCCCTATGTCAAATGTGGGATAAAGAAAATAACCTAAAAATAGTGTTTACTAAATATAATGCTGTAAGAGAATATATTCATCATCAACTTCAGTACTACTATCAGCTTATTGGAAGTTACACTCAAATGTCTACAAGATGAGAATTTCAGCTGAAAGGAAAAATGTGTTTCAGTAGAGACAAGTACCTACACTAGGCACATCCTTCTTCACTGTATTGCTGAGAAGATATTACAGGCTCTTTCTGGTAGGCACCTTAATGTATATGGTAAGACAGTATACCTACACATGACAGAATAGAGTATGCCACACATGTGCTAACTTAATACAAATAAGGGGAGGTCACATTAGAAAAACTGATTTTTAGCTTCTCTCAGCACTGGAGACAGAATGAAGACGTGCACAAGTAAGAATGAGTTATTCTGACTACCACATTGCTAGTAAGTTGCAGCCAAGGCAAGTGCTCCTGATGCGTGACCTAACTCATTAAAACATATTTTGATGAGAAACAGGATAATAAAAAATGTTCTGGATTTGAGGCTGATAAACTCAATGAGCTGTGTTTCTGAAGTGGCTAGTCACCTTCTTTTAGGTGCTAGTCATTCCCTGCAGTTAACATAAATTAAAAAAAAACAACTAACAACAAACCATTGTTTAAAGCTTATATACATTCACTTTCATTATTGAAATATAGCTAAATACTGTAAATCTCATGAGGATTTATTTCACTGCCTGCAAAACAGAAGGCATTTTCTCTCCAAGAAAGGTCATCACAATATGTGGACAGTTTACATCAGGTGGCTTTATGAAAGTCTTCTATATGAAGTCAGAAGGGGAGATATTGTAAAAGAAGAATTATTAGATTGCAGTTTACACTATGAACATCTGAGAACCCATGTTTTGCATAAAAATTCAAAACAATGAAAACAGAGCAAACAGAACAATTAACAACTTTCAACGCGAGTGTTTAATCATGCAGCCTCATCTTTTAAAGTTCTTTCAGATAAAACAGT
The DNA here is from genome assembly GCF_003031625.1 of Empidonax traillii. Taxonomy (NCBI): domain Eukaryota; kingdom Metazoa; phylum Chordata; class Aves; order Passeriformes; family Tyrannidae; genus Empidonax; species Empidonax traillii. Next base: position 712,273 of record NW_020955289.1, on the reverse strand, counting down.
AACATATTTCCTACCATGAAAGATATGAATATAAATGCACAAACACATTGTTTTAAGGAGGAGGAGGATATTTTGATAATATAATGATTCATCTCTGCTAATGCTTTAAGATGTCCAATACAAAAGACCCCATGCCTCGTAATAACCTACAGTTGGTACCAACATTATGCCCATAAGCTCCTATCATCATACTATCACTTATTATCATTACACTGTTTCCTCCCAAATTCACATCTTTCTACAGTTCCTGTCCCCCTATGGGATCCTTAGTTCGAGTTGAGAACAGCTGCATATTCTTTTTTGACCATGCTACAGAGTGCGATCACAGACCAGGCCTGGTAATGTCTTGCTGGCTGTAGCTATCTCCTCTTGCAGAGATACTCTTTTCTAGGCAGTGCTGCAAAGATTTTTCTGTGAAACACACAGAACTTCTACTAGCTTGAGGTTTTATGTTTTACTAGGGTTTTTTAGCTAAGGTTTTACTACCATCCATATTTTATGTGAACTTATATTTTAAATAATGATTGCAACATTTCTTTTCAAAACATCATACTTTCATCAATGTCAGCTCTGATCAATCCAACATCCTCTAACACAAACTTCCAAAATGCCTTGCAAAGCACCTACGCTACAAAGTGAAACAGAACTTGAATATTCATTTTACAAAGCCAACGCATGTGTTTGGTTACAAATACTGGAGTGTTTCTCTAGTATTTCCTTCAAAGGAATTTTTTTTTTAAACTTGTAAAGTTTGATTTGAGAGAGTGCTGATCCCTATTCTGTGAAGCAAGCTAGCGTCATTAGAATGACAAAATCAAGTCTTATTGTGGCAAGAAGAAACATCATTTAGTGTCAACAACACACTGCTATTGATTTGAACTCCTCCTTGCCTCACGGGTGAAATAACAAGCTCCTACACACAGACTCTCCAAGCATACCAATAGAGGAAAGAAGCAAGAAAAATACTAAAAATGGCTGTATTAAAGATACAACAGGAAATATGTGACTCATGAGATGCAAATTCTTTTATCTGTATGACATAAATTGAAGAAGAGCTTAATATGGCTTCTGTGATTTCTATGGAGTTAGATTAGAACAGAAATACACCTACCAATAATACACCAGATTTAGGCTTCCCAACTAGTATCTCCTAACTGTTCAGCACCCTCTGTGGAACAAGTCAGCTTCATTTTCATTATCTAATACTTACTAATCATTTTTCCTAAATGACACCTTATTTTAGCATCCTGGTCGGCCATTTTCAGCGTAAATTAACCTTTCACAATACTGGTAGGATTTCTTTAAAGCAGAGCTAAGAAACTGTGTGTCAACACAGAGAGATTAACTCTTCTATTTCTGAATAGATCCTGATTCAGAAAAAAAAATCTGTATGTTTCTTTTTAATTGATACAAAAAGAAGAATAAACCATAGTCAAGCAACATCAATATAAATACCACTTTGCACACTGCCCTGATTTTGGCTGGGATAGAGTTAATTTTCTTCCTTAGTAGCTGGTAGAGTGCTGCATTTTAGACTTAGTATGTGAATAATGTTGATAAGATACTGATATTTTAGTTGATGTGAAGCAGTACTTACTCTAAGCCAAGGGCTTTTCATGCTCTGCCAGTAAGGAGGTTCACAAGAAGCCGTGACAGAGCACGGTCAGGACAGCTGACCCAAACTGGCCACAGGGATATTCCACACCCTAGAATGTCATGCCCAGTATATAAACTGGTGGAAGTTGGCCAGGAGGGACTGATCTCTGCTTAGGGACAGGCTGGGCATTAGTTAGCATCTGCTGAGCTATTTTATTGTGCATTACTTGTCCTGGATTTCATTCCTCTTCTCTTTTTGCTGTCCCCCTTCTCATTATTATTATTATCATGTTATTATCATAATCATTATCATCATTATTATAATTTACTTTATTTCAACTATTAAACTCTTATCTCATGGGTTTTACCTTTTTTCAATTCTCCTCCCCATGCTATCAGGGCAGAGAGGAGAGTGAGCAAGTGGCTACAAGGTACTTAGCTGCCAGCTGGGTTAAACTATTACACACATCAATAGTTTTCTTTCCAGAACTAAAAGCTATGTATTTAAGTAAATCCGCAAACAAAAAAATGTAGTGAAATGTACTTGTGTTGTCTAACTGCAACCAAAATCTAAGCTAATTTCAAACACTTTTGTAGCATCAATTTAGCATGCCAGAATTCCATAGTCTATCTCCTAAAACATCAACTAATTAATATAGAGGCATAAAAACCTCTTTAATGATAACTTCCTTTTTAAAAATACTGAAGTGTAGGGAACAAAGCTATTTTCATACCACATCCAGAAAATGGATGAGGTGTGAAAGAAATCTCTTGTTTAATGTGACCTTTGGCTGTACTTTCACTTGTCATCATTATGAAGTAGCTACTTTCAGTGCCAACACATAAGCTGCGTTATATTACCCCATAACAGTAGTAGCACGTCTTTCAGGGAGTGTTTCATACTCCAAGAAACTGGTGGCAAAATGCATTGACAGCACTTACCTTTGTAACTGCTTATAATAGGTCTTATTCAACAATAAGACCTCATTTACAAAAGGAAATAAGAGTGTACTAAATTTCATAGAGCATGTCACATAAACTAGTATATGTTGAGGAACTCCCTTGGAGTTCTCAGTTTCAGTGAAAACATTCAAATAAGGAGAAATGTAAATTTCAGATTGGAACTCTGCCCCAAATAATAACACTCAGAGCTTTGTTACTGAGCACAGACCAAAAATACTGCACTATTAAGATCTGCAACATACTTGACTTTTCTTAACGCATGTAATTAGGAAAATATTTCTGGAAAGCAAATGAATTTGAAATTCAAGTAAAATTAATAGCACAAATATGACAAATTTACGTTTTATACAATGGTAGCAAGTTGCAGAATAAAAATCAGTAGTTATCATTATCTAAAGCTGTTCATCTAACACCACAGAGAGAAAACCATTGATACATACTGTACACACATTTTTATCCATGTATATAAATCAAAGGAAACAGCTTCCTTTAAGGCAAGCATATGAAGATACTAAAGCAAGATACAAATTAAATATTCATACATTCAATATTTCAAAATAAGGAATTTGGATATACACATGCATAATTTAAGTTCTATAGTGAAACCTGTCTACAGAGGCCATTTCTACTGTATTTCAACAGCATTGAAACTTGAAATGTACAATGCAGCCTTTCCATGCTGTGTTAAAACTTTAAAGTATATAGTAATTCATTTCAAGCACTAAACACAGAATAAAGGCCACATTATGCACACGGCACTTTTGCAGAGGAACTGCTGCTTTACCCTATTCATTACAGCTCTGAAACAGGGCTGTCAGTCACAGTCCTCTCCTGCAAGGTGGCTTACGACTGCCCAGCGAGTTACTCATTGGGAACTCAGGCCAAATAGGCAACTTCAGGAACAAGGCAGCTCATCAGTTCTCAAAAGCCCTTCAGTCAGAATGGACTCTGTGTCAAATTCTGATCCCAGGCACCAATTTTAAACTCTGTTGAGCTGGTGCTCATATGTAAAGCCTAAAAAACTGACCCCTTACACTGCTTTTATACAGTTACTTAAGCCTCTATAGAGTAAAAGATGACATTTTAGACCTTTTTGATTGGCAAAAGAAAGGAATACAAAAACAGGTTTCACACTATGTTGTGCACTAGAAATGATTCTTTGAGATCACAGAACCTGAAAGTAGTTTACATACAACAACAAAGACGTTGAATTTTCAGAGCTTTTAATCCCTGTGCATGCAAAAAACACTACGCAAAAAAATCCTACTATCCACCTTTCCCCCCCTCAACACATATCTCCCTCTGCATGGGACTAAAGATATCACCATTCCTCCCCATGTATTTAAAACCTTGCCAATAAGAAAGAACTCTCCTTATGAGTTATGAATGTGAATATTTTATTTTCCTATTAGAAATTAAATGTATTAGTTCAAGTATCAAGAGTCTCATTTTAAAAACATCCATTTTATTTGCACAAAAATATCTCAAGATAACTTTAAGAATAATTAAGGACTAGTTACTAAGGGGAAAATAAAACTACTCCATTTCTACACATTTTAAAGTAAACATTTATCTCTGCCCCTTAAAGGTCACTCATTTGATCTTGACATGCCTATGAAATCATAGGAGCAAAAGCTAAATATGTAGAAAAGTGGTATTAAACAATATAAAACTAAACAAAATTGGTATCTACATGGTAAATTACTTCATTGAAAACTGTCTATGGATTCTGCAAAGAATATACTTTTGCCTTAGAGCTAGTACTTTAATTTTCAAGAACCAAGAAAAAAAAATCAAAACTAGTCAGTAACAATGCAGCGTCGAAAAGCAATAAACTCAAAATTAAGTTATAAATAATTTAAAGCATGTCATGAAGATGTATTAATAATTCATCAGATAAATAATTTACTAAATAATCAAATAAATAAATAATGAAATACATAAATAAATCAGCAAATAAATAATTCTGCAAAATAACCTAAACAATAAGTCACTAAAACAAATGACAAACCTACAAAACTGCAATGATTTTCTAAATTCTGATAGTTTTAAATAAACAAATGTATATAAACTAGATCAATCTTTGGTGGATAGAGAAATATTTTTCACTGCTATTGGTGAATTCCTGATTACTCTGCACAAGGATACAATTTTAGATTTTACAAGAGTGCAGTTTTTCCCTTGTAAATTATTAACATGATTGCTGCAATACATCCTGCTCTGTATTTTACACGTAATCCCTTTATGTAGCTCATTTCCCCCCCAAAAAACAAAAATCTCTTTAGAACATTCTTAATTCACATATTTATTTTTTTTCCTGGGTGCAGTACTTACCACACTGCAATAGCCTTCTTGGTGGTTCTCTTATTGTCTTCTGCAAACCTTCAGAAGTTTTGCTGCAGGGGGAAAACAAGTAGAATAACCTTAATTATTACAGATGGTATCTCATTCATTAGCAGATGACAACATTTTATTTGAAAGCACACGAAAAGCCGTTTTATAATTCTACAAAGCAACTTAATGTGAAACAACCATTACAGTTTGCAGACTACCGAAAGTTTTTAGAAGTCTTTGGTGGAACGAGTTCAAGCAGACTGAGGCCTGTTTCTTGTATTTAAGCTGACACACAATCTGTGCAAACTGGCACTAATTCAGATGTAAAGACAAACCTCGAGAAGGACAAAATACTTGGCTGACATCTAATGCTATCCTTGATTTTGGAAGTTCATAGTCCTTGAAAGAATACAGTGAGATCATTTAATATCCACTATCTAAGTACATTCACAATTTAATTAGAATACTGCACTCCAAAGCCAACACTGGTACCACAAAGGTCAAAATCCACTCTTCTCCTGAATCAATTTTCATTCACCTTTTATTTTAATGAATAATATTGACAGTCATCATAGCTTTCTTCAGAGGGGTATTCTGTAAATACAGCAGTTGAAGAAACGAGTCAGAAGTGTAATCATGTTATCAATTTTTATCCAGTCTGTCAAAAAGGCTTATTTGCTTTCTTACATAACACACATCACACACAGAAAGAGCGAGACAATTTTAAAAACCATGCTACTGACATGGATTCTTCTCTAGACTGGACCGTACAACTGAAGGAATACACCAAACTTGAGGTTATATATTGTGTATATGCACAGATTTTGCTACTTGTTTCGAAGGAAATCAGTATGCAGTGTTGTTCCTGCAAGTAATATCTCAAATTGCTGATGGTGTTGCTGTATTTCAGCATTTAGAAGCATAAAGGATAATTTACTCTTAAAACTACCTGGGCACATTATATTTAACAAGTCTCAAAGTCTCTTTAGGGATTATAATAAGGAAACACTTTGCTTAATCATAAATTTTATATTTATCTTGGCTAAACACCCTCCTTTGGATAGACTGCCATGTTTTGTCAAGAAAAATCAACACAGTGGAAATGAAGTACTTGTTCTGTTGTGTGGTCATTCAAAAGACTATGTAGAAGTAATGTAAATGTGCACCAGCGCTGCTGATAATTTCACGCTCTCATACACTCATTTCAATTTGCTTTAAAAAGGACTATTCCTCCTGGCTAAATATAGTCATCATGAAAAAGCATACCTCCCCTTTGAGCTAATAACACTGCAAGCCCCAAGACACAAAAGTACAAAAACTTCTATATTTTAAGGAACATGAAGCACTTTCTTCTGACAGTATGTGTTTCTGAAGTGGGACAAATGAGACTTTTTTTTATTAAGGTATTCTCTTTTAGTGCACAGATTTCTGTTTGAAAATGACAATTCATTCCCATACCACATCTGTGAATCCCATCCACCCTCTAAACAAATCATATATATCCCAAATGCTTATTTTCGAAAGCCATGGGTCCTTGTAAAAGCAGTCTATATTTTCACACATTGAAAGATTTTGAGGATTACTGGGACATATAATGGCTCAGGAATGAACCTGAGGTTCTGGAATCAGATCTTCTATAGGGAGAACCACTTAGTCACAGATCATTCATCTGCAGCTCTGGAACCTCTGGTAGCAAAATGATTTTTCACCAGTGAGTTACAGCGGAACTAAAACTGTAATTACAGTCAGTGACATATGACACACACATTTTTTCTTCCTTTTAAAATTTACTTAGTTTTTAATTACTTTCATGTATAATTTGCGTTTCTAATCTGTGGTTACAGAACTCACCTCATCACACAACTACTTCTGCCTAAGTTGGATGGTCATAATTCCCTGATCAAATAAACAAGTACATCTTTAAAGAAAGGACACAAAATTGCCAACGACCTGGGATACTGCCACCTTTCTCCCTCTTGCAATCACATGCAAATTCCATCCTACACACAACAGGCAAAGGACAGAAACTGAATTTGATTCCATTTCTCTCTTCCTACCAGCTGGTCCTCTTCCTCCCCAACCCTGAAACATTGCTTAGGTGCCTTTATGCAACAGATCACGAGAAAGATTTGTCAAGAGAACACTAAAGCAAAAGGCACTGCCATTCAGGCGTACTTCACAGAGCAAGAACAGCAAAGATCAAGTAACTGTGTGCATTCTGTACTCTGCCCATTCCAAGAAGCTGAGTGCTACTCAGAGGAGGCCACGTTGTGGGTGGTCAAGTTAATGTGGATGATAATACAAGGAACTGGATTTAATTTAGGATTTTTTCAATGTTCAAGAGTAAACAGCGGAAAAGAGAAAGGCTGGATAGACCTGATCAATCAAATTATAGTTAATGTAAGGTACTGATCACTATATTTTGACTTGCTTTTCAAGGATTCTTGGAATTGTTATAAGTTACAAAAAACATTTTGCATTATCAATGGGAAAAAAAACCCCACAAAACAAACCATCCTTGCAATGGATTATTACGTTCAGGAACTTAAATAATGCATAAATCCTTTCCAGGCCAGAAGACTCATTCTTCTGCCACAAATCCCTTCCTGTATTTATTACAAATGATAAATTCAATTAAAAATTAACTGTTTGGTCCACTACACATAGAAAGATAGTTTTGTGACTCAGTACAGTATTTCATTAGAATTGTTAATGTATCTCTGATTTTTTTTAGTAAAAAAAAGTTTAAAAAGTGTTTGCTATACATATTGATAAATCTAACTAAAAACTGTAAAAGTAACTCGGTCTTACAATCTGTTACAGGATAATTTTGAGTCTATTCCTGGTAAGAACTTTGAGTATTTCTGAATAATTTTTTAACCAGCTTCTTCCAATTGTCTCTTAAAAAATCAATTTCAAAATATTAAAACACAGGAAAATGTTAAATCCCAAACTACTCAATCAACTGCCATCAATACAATACATAGATCACTTTACTGTTATAACCCAAGTTTCCTAGTCGATTTTTAGATAAAAATAAGTAGATTACTAGTAAAGGTTTATCTCAATTCCCACATGTACAGCATGCCACATTAAATATATGCAAATCAACCTCCTTCTCCTCTAGTTTTTTTGAGCTGACAACTCATATGACCTGAAGCCATGGTTAATGATTACAATTATTTGACTTTCATATTTATACAATCAGTCATCAGATATGCATGTTAATTGATTTTAACAGATAGTTTTGTATTCTAATGATCAACAGTAAGTGTACATTTTATCAGCCTCTTGATTTATAAGAAAATAAAACATATCAGTTTTCACAATTAACCCTTCACTGTATTGATTTGCAGTATTCACTGTGAACTTTTTCATAATATGTTAACCTGGAAGTGCTCCAAAGTAAGGGACCTTTATTTTGGTAGCAAAATTTGGTTTTCCAATTAAAGACACTCTTTTATTGTGCTTAAAACTTACTAAAACAATGTATTTTCTACTAATTAGAAATTATGGAACCTAATTTATGCTTAAATAAATGGACTGGACAAACAAGTAATTTAAATTTATTAAACGTTCACACTTTGGTACTTAAAAGTTCATTGCTATTTTTCAAAGAACATCAGTCATGCAATTTTTGATTTTAATATATATGACAGAGTACAATCCTACATTTAAGATCCTTGTTTCTCAAGTAATACAGTTAAGGTCAAAGCATTCCTGTTGTCAACACAAAACATATTAACTGAATTGGTTACTCTTTTTTTACATGGTTAAAAATTGACTCTTTGCAATTACATTTTTATTTCTGATACCCTTTCTATTGGAGCATAAAATACAAAACTAAAAACTGGAAAAATTTTCATGTGAAGAATTGACTATTATCTAAGTTTATACTGTGTGCAATCATTATCTTCCAGAATTAATGGTTGTTCTTCTTCACACCTATTCGTATGGAAGAGTGGATATTGTATCTTATTCTCAAAAAGACCAAATCATGTCTTATTCTACAGAAGGGCTCTCCTAAGTTAGGTCTTAATTGTTGTTGGACTAAAGGATTATGCTCTAATTTTGGTAAAGTAAGAGCTGCTGAATCCCTTTCTCAGTGTATTTTAATATCAGTACAAGTATTTAAATTTGCAAAATACAGTCTCTTTCCGTTTTCTATAAATAATTCAATGAGGTGCAGAGTGTATTCAACTTTTAACCAGGTGAGCATTGTACACTCCAAGTTCTGCTGCCATTCTCTTTTTAGGTTGCTGCTCCAATTAATTTCAAGTGAGAATTATACACTATGAGATTCTGAGACACATTTTCCACAGTAAAAAGCAACAGAGACACTAGAGCACTCACACTGATACATAATGCTTATTCAAGTTCCTATAGTGGACCAGGGACAGAAAAATCTCAAATCTATGTTACCACAGTCATGAACAAGCATGTTAACCTCTAAAACACTCTAATGGACTTCATCTCTGATTTTTAAAATGCCTTGATTTCCCCCTTAAAATAGTGAGAAAGTTAGTGAATATAAGATAAGATTCTGCTGCTTACTTAACAGGTATTTTCCTTAAGCTAAGGTCTGGCATCATGACCAATACTGATAACGCAAACAAATTCTCTTCAAGCTTTCCCTTACTGGGAAACACCACCTTGGTTTTCAACAGATCTTGACTTCACCCTGAACATGAGAAAGCCTGTGGGTCTGCAGAGGGAGGGAATCCATTCCACTTTAACTACTAAGCCCTTTTTACCATCACAGATATCAATGCAGAAAGACCTTGGCTTCTTTTTCACAATGCAGTGCTACAAGTTAAGACTTGCAGACTAACTTGTAGACACCTTGAAGACTAACTATAAGGTTTATACTTTTGTAGCCAAGGCAGACATTATGACAAATGGAAGGGTGGAGTGAAAATCTTACATTTATATGTGAAACTCCAACATAAACAGGAGAAGAAAATTGAGGGAAATGGAAGTTAAGACAACTACACTAATAAAAGCTACATCTATACTTTATGTGTAAATATCTAATAAACTTAAAAAACAGACATAATTCCTAGTTTCTAAAAATGCTTTATATCCCCACTTCTCAAACTTTACAGTGTTAAAAATTACAGACCAGGTCATGTCAGCTACAGAGAAAAACAAGTAAAATTTAAAAACTGCATTCAGTATGGGCCCACTGAGCCAAAGTAGTCCTACTCTGACTCATAAATACAGCACATTAATTTACATGACAGTAAATGGGGTTATATCAGACTGGCAACCACTTATTGGGGTTCTGCAGAGCTCCACTTTAGGGCCAGTGCTCTTCAATGTCTTCATAAATAATTTGGATGCAGGACTCAAAGGTACACTAAGTTTGCTGATGACACTGAACTGTTGACTATTTTGATGACCCTGCAGAAAGACCTTGGCATATTAAAGGGCTGGGCAATCACTAGCCATATGACAATCTACAAGGGCGAATGCCAGATTCTGCACCTGGGATAGACAGACTGGGAACATGAAAGCTAGAGAGCATCCCCATGGAAAGGGACCTGGGAGTCTTGGTCGAAAGCAAGTTGAGTATGAGTCAGCAGTGCCGTGACAGCCAGGAGAGCCAACCGTGCCCTAGGGACACAGGGCAAAGCACCACAAGCTGGTTGAGGGAGGAGACTGTCCTGCTCTGCTCTGGGGCGGCCTCACCTTGAATACTGTGTGCAGTTTTGGGCACCACAATATAAGAAAGATATTAAGCTATTGGAGAGTGTCCAAAGGACAGTGCAGGGTTTAGAGGGTAAGCCTTATGAGTGACTGAGGGCACTTGGTTTACTCAGCCTAGAAAAGAGGAGACTGAGGGGAGAGCTCATTGCAGTTACAACTTCCTCATGAGCGAAAGAGGAGGGGCAGACACTGATTTCATCTCTGTGGTGACCAGTGACAGAATCCAAGGGAACAGCCTGAAATTCTGTCAGGAGTGGTTTAGGCAGGATATTAGAAAGAGGTTCTTCACCTAGAGGGTGGATGGGCACTGGAACAGGCTCCCCACAGAAGTGGTCACAGCACCAAGCCTGACAGAGTTCAAGAAGCATTTGGACAATGCTCTCAGGCACGTCGCATGACTCCTGTGGCTGTCTTGGGCAGGGCCAGGAATTGGATTTTGATGATCCCTGTAGGTCCCTTCTAACTCAGGATATTCTATAATTCCATTATTCACTTAAGTTAGAATTTATATAAACGCTTTCACAAGATGCCTAAACATTCTACAAAAAGTAGAAAGCAACTGATGACACCTTCTGATGACAACTTTTATGTAAAAAATTACAACTACAATAAATTCCAAAGTTAAAGGTTAAATTAAGGCTATGTGTAGAAAGAAGACCAATAAAACACACTCTAGGAAATAAGAATGTAGCGCAGGCAAAAATTTTCCAGCTGAAAGACAAACATTATAAGTATGGGGATAGCATGTCACCATCCAGATGTTATGGTCAGGTTGGATCACTGAGACTCTCAGGCATCATGACAAAGGCAATAAAGAGGAAAAAAATTCAGAAGTTCAGTACAACTTAGCTGACTTAGAATTCAACTGTCCATGCGTAATAGTCACAAAAAATGAAGTTGACTCCATGAAATATAGAAAACCACTTACTATATTGGCTCTATTGCACAGTAATATATTCTTGGGCACTATTTCACACAGAAGACAAAAACACGGAAATAGGCAAATTTAACACAGCTAGGTAGGTAAGTTTAACTACCTGTATCCACAGGTGATCAGATTTGATTAGAAATCATAAAGGATATGGGTTTTCCATTCTCCTTGATGTAGAAGGTATAGTCTTTATAATGTTTAGTTAACTTCATACTAAAAACATTTAACTCACTTTATAATCTCAACAAAGAAAAGATCCATTATCAGCTGGATCAGTTCTGTACAGCCATATAAACTTCAGCAAAGGTTGCAAAGAATGAATGGAAAATATCAAAAAATAAGAACAAGGGGAGGACAAAAGACATTTTGATTATTTTGATGACAAATCTAAGTCCACACACAGGTTGTCTAAATGTTTACTTCTGTAAACCCTCCAAATGTCAATTTGTGAAATGTAAAATGTTACACCACCACCAGGATGTTTTATTTCTACCAGCACTCCCTAAATCTCACTTCATTTTATAATGGTAACTAAATTTCAATGGACTTACTACCATTAAGAAAGAGACTAATAAGAATAGTTTGCTTGCATAAAACCAACCCACTACTTTGATGCTCCCTAAAGGGAGCAAAGTGGAACATGAATAAGTGGCCAAATGCTTCTTCTGACATGAATATTCCTTCTGAGACTCCTGGTGTCACCAGAACTATGGTTTGTGGCTTCCAAGTGGACAAAACATGGAAACTTGACTTTCAAGAAAAATGAAAGGCTGCACAGTTCCTCTTAGAACAAGTGACTATTTTACACAGAATCATCAAGTTAGTGAATGCAAACCACAGCAGAAAACTGCTGCAAATTTCAATCCTGTTGGTGGATAGATGAATTTAGGGAAGAGGATGTAAGTATCATCAGTGTAAGGCAAAATTGCTGTGTTTTATTTTAAACATGCTTAAACTCAACGTTTTAACTTAAACATTTAAGATTGATTTTAGTCTGTAAGTTTTACATCTCTTGCCACCTGAATCTGGTGATCCAAGTATCTATAATAGCACATTTGAAATGCTGAGTTATATCAATCTCATACTAACTATAGCAGTTCAATTTCAACAAATTTCTCAGGGTTTTTTGCATATTGCTGAATAAATGACTCTGGAATTAGCTCACTTTTCTTGGAGGCATTATATGAGATTATTTCTTAGTCTCCTCCTCTTTGATTTAGTACACATCTTCAGATAATTTATTAATGTTTTGTATATCTCATTCATCATCTATTATTACTGGTGTCATAAATTAGAGGAATGGAACAAAGCACTGGACTATACATTTATCCATATTCATCAAAAGAATAGCCAACTCTGTTAGCAAGCACTGTATAAAGGTTGTTGGTCTATCCACTAAGGTAAGACCAGCACTTTTTTAACTCAAATGCCCAAATACATTAAATTTATAGAATAATATATTATTAGTGAAATAGAAATCAGGGCTTTAAATACAAAAGAGTAGGAACACCTGGTCTGCAAAAGACAAAAGCACCTGTCAGACGTTGCTATGTCCTGTAAATCACTCAGAAGAATTAGAAGGCTAATGAATGCCAGGTTTACTTGGAAAAATTGATTAATTGTTGAAAATGCTGTAACTTTGTCAGCATACCATAAAACAGCAAAGAGAAGGAAAGATTCAACTAACAGAAATTTAAATGTCAGTATTTAATTCAACAGTAATACTGCTCAAGAAGACAAGTCGGAAAAATGAAATCCCTTTCCTTTTCTTTCTTTCTTTCCCTTTTTCTGTTTGTTTTTGTTTTGCTTTGGTTTAGGTTCCTTTGGACAATCTAACCACAAAGGACATTGGAAAATACAACTGTAAAAATTTCATAAGGTTTTCAAGATATTGGACATTAATGTGAATCCTTTAGGTAATAAGTTACATAGCAGTAGAGGAACTCGAATAAGCATTATCTTTTAACTCTTATATGAAAACATTTGAGCCAGATTTAGTACTTCATTAATGGAATGAAATACAGAATTTAAGTTCTTACACTAGAGGAGAAAAGAACTCCAAAAGGTAAATTTGAATTGGATAAAGTGCTTCAGATAGCAACTGTGTATCTAATTTCTAAGAGGGGAAGAAATAGTTGTTATTCTTTCTTCTTCAGGCATTACAGATTAGGTATTTCAGGCTCCAATATGACCTGAAAACAACAAAATAAATTTTTCCAACTAAACAAAAAGTTTGTCATTGTGCCACATCTAATTTAGGACCCTCGTTATTTTCCATACAGAACCTTCACTATCAATAGTAACTGATGATTAACAAAACATACTTGTACCAATGGTTTTTAAAGTTAATTCAACACAACATGTATACAAAGACGCATTTTTACCTTTATTACATTTAGAAATATTAATTAAACTGTTTAATGAACTATGTATGACACTCTCCTACAGTTACAACTACCAGTGGAACAGAAAATTAATTATGTGAGCTGCAGCTTTTGTCAGTCTCCAGTTTGATTGGTGTTTGGCAATGATCATGATACATCTTATTCAATCTATCAAGGCAGTCTGCAATCAAAAAGAACCTTACCATTACATGACTTAAAAAGAGGAGTACCCTCTTTGTATTAAGGTGCATGTGGTTTGAGGACTGACACAAAGCAGAGAAACCAATCCCTTCTCAGCTTGAGAGCAGCCATTTGCACTCTCACTCTTATCTCTGCCTCACTTCATCTAAAAACATGTATTGTCAGAGAAACACTGAGAGTTAATCTTCTCTCTGACAATTACAATGTTCACCCATTAGTAGGTCCCCTGAATTCCATTTTTAGCCTCAGTGAATTTCTAACTTCTAAAACTGGAAACTTTATTAGGTGAGAGACTCTAAGCATGTCATATCCAAAATTTCCAGCAGTAATCTCAAAGTAACAGATCAAAGATAATTCTCAGGTGCAAAAAGGACTTCATTGAACCTGTTCTCCCATGACCAACGGAATTCCTCTACCAACTGAAGTAGTAGTAAAAACAAAGTGTTGGCAATGGCAACATCAATCCATCACGCAAAAGTTTCCTTGACTTAGTATTTTCAAACCATTTGAGAGTTTTTTCCCTTCCTATCTTTTTGTTCACTGAGTGGAAAACTTATGTCTGCATGGAATTGTTCACAGAACCTCAAATCAAGCAACATGAACAGTTAATTTACTTAAGACCAACTTCGCTATATGAACCTTGGGATGGATGCCTGGAAGAAGGTTTCTCTTTTTCTCATCCCAAAGAGATTACTTGCTTATCTAAAACTTTACAACAACATCCAAGTGAAGGATATCCACAATTACCCAGTCTTCATTATTTTCCATATAAATAAGCAGGTAATCTGTTCTGTGTTCTGAATACACAATTTCATTTATTAATGACAGATCGGAACACTAATTAATGAATGTATAGAAGTACTGGAAAATCATGGAAATAATGCTTTAGCTCATCCCATATGGAAGTCGGAATACAAGATGCAAATTTCCTCAAGTAATTAGGCCGACACAACTTTCCTTTAACTCTTGTTACCTAATTCTCATAACTTTCAGGTCTGCTGAAAATGTTACCAATGAACAGTAAGCTGCATGGTGAACAGACAGCGACCAACCACTGAGAAGTAAAAAAAAAGATAACATTTGTTTGATTAGAACACAGAATAAAAATTAAAATCAATGGAATCCCAAATAAGATAATTTTCTTTTTAAAAATTATTTTTATTGAAGGTTCTGCAAGACACAAAGTCTTGTCTTCTTTTTAACATCAGGCAACCAGAAGGCTTCAGATGTTTATACACCTGCTAGATAGGATCAGTACTCATAGATGTTGACTCTTAAGGTAGTTTTAAGGGATATCACTGTTATGTTCTCTAATCACAAAAATTACATGAAATTTAAACCTTTGCTTCTCAGTAACATCCTCTAAACACTGCTGAGTACCTACTCTCAGACAGACATATATTTATAAAACCCATGTATTAGAACATTCATTCATGTAGTCAATCAGAAACACATATGGACCTGTAATTATCTAACACATTTATCACCAGGCCAAGAAGGACATTTGAAATCCAATGACTACCAAGGCGTGGTTAAATGCAGGAGGAGAACTGGGAAGATAATATTGTGAAGCAAGCAGACAGGTAGCAGTGGAGAGCCAAAGCTGGCACATCAGGACCAAAGATAAAACCCTCCACAGGGGGCTGTGATAGGTTGTGATACTAATTTCCTCAACACAACTATTATCACAAGTAAATAAGTTTACTAAAGCTACATGGTTTAACAACTGTTAAACCAAAACTGCTAAATTCAGAATCCACTAAAAACATACTACAAATTGTCGCAAAGAAATAGGGCTTGTTTACTCCTCATTACAGTGTCAGTGAGTCAAAGAGTTGATCTTAAACAACAAAAGCCTGACAGAAGAAAATGCCGCCAGCTCTGTCAGGCTCCTCGAAGAGAAAGTCAAGGCTCAAATGATTGCGTTGATCTTTGACTGAAGCTGTAAAACAAGTCAGTTTCTTCAAAGCCAAACATAACACTGCAGCCAACAATAAGGAATTTTCTAGTTTTTTCCACACGATGGATTTTTTTGATGTCATGAGCTCTGGAAGTTTTTAATCACAGTAAAAAAGCACTAGCAAGGCAAATGTATACGACCTAAGTCCATAAGCAACCACAGGACTGGTTTTCCTGACTAATCTTATTTTTCCTTCTTTCACCTAAATGCCAGCACCAATACTTCTTACTAATAGATATTTTGAAGTTTTTAACCAGCTTCTAGTCCATCAGGGTTTTTTTTCTTTCACTATCTAAATCTGAAAAATAGTTCAGATTTGTTCACTGACTAAACTCCAAAGTATCTGTGTTTTATTAGTCACATGGAAATTGGATTGCTACCCACAAAATTTCAAGATAAAACACTTCACTGACACAGAACAGAACCAAAAGTTCATTCCATTTAAATGCTTTTAATTAACATAAACATAATTAAAAATAACATATTTTCTGTTCATAAGTTACTCTTAGTTACCCTTCTTGAACTCCTGATTCTCAACATCACCTCCTATATTCTACCAGTCTTCCCACTCCTTTTTTAAAAAGCCCACATTCACTAAATTGGTCTCTATGTATCTTTCAGTGTAATTTTATAGTATATTTATACAATTTCTGCTGCTACTTATTAAAAATCAGATTCATTAATGTTTACAAAATTTAATTTTAGATATGACTTCATTTGAAGTAAAATTTGAACGCATACCAAGGAGATGAAGTTTTACATACTGCAGACATCATACCCCCCCCAGAAAAAGCAGGAGAAATAAACAGTTAACTACTAGAATTAGAGCCAGAAAAAATGGACAGACAATAGTTTAATTTAACCAACTGCTGCACAACCTCTTCTTCCCACCTCTCACCTCCAGTAAATTTATCTTGATTATAATTACTTTGGTCAGTTCAAGTTCATTCAGCTGCAGGTCTTTCCATCACTGACATCAACAGGACTCACAAGTACAGACCAATTTTGTCTTCCTGGAACAAATCTTAAGCATCCAGAAGCTCAGGACTTCAGTGTTTGACTTCAAGAACTAAGTGCTTAGTAAGCATCTGGAAAGTAACAAATTATTTCACTTAGCCATACCAGCACTTTATTATCCATTTTATGTAAGAATTTGTAATGATAACAAGCATATTGCTTGACACGCAGCAAAAACATACAGGCAATCAACAGGTATTTCCTGTGACCCCTGTCAGATCAAATAATTTCAGTAACAGAGACAAATGCCTTCAGAACAGCAGAACAAGACAACAGAAATCTTCTCAAATGCTAAAAAAAAGCCAAGGAATATATGCTGTGAGGAAGTGATCTAGGTTTTAAAAATGAACTTCACTGAAGTAATTCTCTGTATCACCAATAAAGCTGTTTTCAGTAATGTACAGCATCATGCACAATACTTTATAGTAAAATAATTTCATTAAATCATATGCTTGCCAGAAAACGATGGCACAGGCTACCTATCCAGAGTGCTTATCATTACAAATATCTATTTCAACAGAACAGAACTGCCACTCATGACAAGCCACCAGCCGGATACTCCATTCACCACCCCTCTGTGGGCCTGGTCAGACAGCCTTTTTATACCCAGCAAAACATCTGCCTGTCCAAGCCACGAGCAGACAGTTTCTCCAGAATGCTGTGGGAAATGGGGGCAAAGGCCTTACTGAAGTCTAGGTAGACAACATCCATAGCCTCTCCCTCATCCACTAAACATGTCATCTTATCATACGAAGAGATCAGGTTGATCAAGTAGGACTTGCCTTTCATAAACCCACGCTGGCTGGGTCTGACTATGTAGTTATCCTGTTCGTGCCATGTGACGGCACTCAAGATTAGTGCCTTAAATTCACACTTTTTTACCTTAAATTTATACACACAATGCAAACAATACTTACTATAAAAAGAGAATAGCTTACCTAGTGAAATCAGTTAAAATAAAAAATGTGAGGCCAAATCAACCATAAACAGCAAGAATAATGCCCATGTAATTTTTATACCCTGTATTTACCAATCTTCTCTACTTTTACTAATGCAAAATATATCAACTGAGAAAATGTAACCAAAATTTCCATTTTTTATTATGAGAGATTCAAAAGTGCTACACTTTGAATACCAATTTCACATGATCTTAAAAAGTAAAAAAAAAAAAAAAAAAATCTCCATCTTCTATTCACATGACAAGATACCATGAAGATTACATCATTCAAGGATTACCAAGATAGGTGTGTGTTTAATTATTAGTCTGGGTCACCATTCGAAACCCTAGTTATTCATTCACCCTCTTTTATTCCATATGCTGAACTAGAGATTGCTTGAACAAAATTCCCAATTCACTGACTGTAAATCTGATTGAGTGAAATACAGAACTATAACAAGATAAAAAGTTCTTAGTAAATGCAAGCCTAATTTACTTGTACTTATGTGTATTTCAAAACTTTGTGGTGTTCCCACAGTCCAAAACTAAGAATGAACCGTTTCATTAGCTGTAATACAAGACCAGCTGCCATAACATTGTCTTTATCTCACTAAGGTTAGCAATGCCTAAAAAGTAGGCTTTAGTTTAGAAACACAGAACATGCTAAGTTAGAAGGGACCCATCAGGATCATCGAGTCCTACTCTTGGCCTTGCACAGGTACACCCCAAGAATCACACCATGCGCCTGAGAGGGTTGTCCAAACGTTTCTTGAACTCTGTCAGGCTTCGTGCTGTGACCACTTCCCTGGGGAGCCTGTTCCAGTGCCCAACCACTCTCTACCTGAGAAACCTTTTGCTGGTAGTAAACACAGTCCAACTACAGGACTGTACAAAATTCTGAGGTTCTACTGCAGCAGTACCAGCTGCTTCCATAGGGAAAGAAAGCCCATGTGGTGAACTACCACAGAACAGCTTATTTTCCCCATGTATGTACATTTCAATAGTGTCCTAGAAACAGGACTGGTTTTTTGGCCAGAATTCTCCAGACACCTTCTTAGGATCAAGATTCATTGAAAGCAGAAAGATAACTTACTTATAATTGCATGCATATAGATAAGGTTTATGTATCTGATTTAGAATTCTAAAATGCTTATACATATGCACAGAACTTCTTACACTGACTAAATAGTAAAAATCCCCCAGTACCTACTACGGCTTTATGAAAGAGAGGTAAATGAAAAATCCAACACCTTTTTTTTTTTTTTTAAGTTTTATAGAGAATTAAGAGCACAGGTAGTACTTGGAAACCATTTTATGAACTGTCACAACCAAGACAGACTGGATGACATAAGATCCACCACAGCTGAATGGTCAAAGATGCATGACAACATGTATGACTATTTCAATTAATGAATGAAAAAAGATTTTCTTAGTAACACATGATCAACTGGCCTTATACCAGCCTTACTAAACACTAAAAAGTGTGAAGATCAGATGTATAAAGAAAAAATAAAATTCAAAGCAAAAAGAGAATTCAGTTTTGGGCAGAACATGATCAGGGGACATCTACCTGAACAAAATGAAGGGTATTTTCCTAAGCCAAGTACAGTCCATTACGCCAAGTCAGCAGACTGGGACTAAATTCAGATATATCTGTTCACATATAGCACAGTATTGGGTATTATTTGCTTATTTTTGGTGACAGACATTTCCTTTTAGATTTCCTGCCAAATGTAATTTGGTGGGATCACAATGTGTACATCAGGGCAGATATTGAACAGCCCCTCATGGTTACCAACAATTTGACCTATTTCTGCAGAAGAGCATTTCAAATTAAGATTTAAATGGGCAGAGGGAAACAAAAGTCCAGCTTTAATCTCATCTCATCACTGTCATTCCCTCTAGACCTAGAGCAGAAAGATCTCTGCCACTGCACCACCATCAGGGTGCAGCTCGGTAACTAACAAGGGGCAGCCTTGATGTTAGACCTTTTCAGTTAGAGAGGTCACAAGGCAGTTCTCCCTGAGAGGCCAGGTCAGCTTAGGACACAGGGAGTTTGCGGGTTTATTTGTTTGCTTTTTTACTTCTTTTACCATAGTATTAATGAGATAACGAGTCTTTCAAAAACTATTGTAACTTATACATGCCCATGGATGCAGTAATGTCTGGAAAGATCCGGGGCAGTCAGATGATCCGTGACCAGGGTGGTAAGGGTAAGCAGGGTGGTGAACTTTGAGCTCTTGCTCTAAGACTGTCCACTTTAGAAACTGTAAAGAGGCCAGACGGCAGAGCAATGAAAGCAAATGTCCTGTGTTTCTTCCCTCTATTTTTCACCTATGCAAGATGACAGGTATTACTAAGATGTTTTTCATTTGTTTACATGCACATGTGATCAGAAAGTCTACCTGCATTTCAGTTTCATTTCACTGTCATTTACCTGTGTCACTGTATCACAATGCTGGCAGAGACTTTGAGAGGAACTAAAAGTTTCAGAGGCCTCAGCCTCAGAAAAGGCAAATGTCAAGTGAAAGTAAAAATACTTTGAAACATTAATTAGTGAAGCTAGAGAAACATATCTCAAGTTATAGGAAAGAGGTTAGTATATCAGGAGGGACTACATAAAAAGTCACTATCCAGTGGATGCTATAAACAGAATCATGAATCATGACAAACCCATGACCAGCTATTAAAACAGAATTCTGGAATCGACACTTGTTTCAGTTCCTTCAAAACTAAGCAAAATGAACAAGTATAAAATTGGCATGGCCGTAACATTTCACCAAGCAAAATTCTTAACTGTAGACAGGAATTAGTCTCAAGTGAAATGGCAGCTAATTTATTGCTGTCATTCAGGATACTTTTCAATGATGAAATCATTGCAAAGTGCAACTCAGGATTTTGAAAGATAAATTCTCTCACTGAAAAAATAAAACTGCTATCCAATCTTCACTTACTCTGAAGTTAACCTGAATAAAAATTTTAAGAGTTGTCTAGTCAGGGTGAGTAAAAAATATTAGCTGAAATACAGTATTAGCAATCTGGAGACCTGCTGGCAACTTGGGTCCTTTTTTTATTTAAGACGAGAAAGTATACACAGTATACTGAGCACATCAGAAAGTGTCAGTTTAATGTAATGTACTACTATAGATATATTTCTTTCTAAAGTAAATTGAATGTTTGAGAAAAATGAGAAAACCTTGACCACTTCTTCCTCTCAGCAGCAAATACATCTTTGTCACCACTTCCACCACTCAGGTTCGCAATGAGGAGGTGATCTTCATCAGCTCCTCTTCCTCTTCCAATATATTCAGATCTCATCAGAAACTCAGTAAATGTTTTTGTTGTTTTCCATAAGACCTATACATACAAGACTCAACCTACCCATACATTAAAAATTCTCATTTATCCCACTCACTCATGAGATTCAACTTGCCTCCCAATCAATCCATGCAAGTGCACAGCCTATAAAATGCTCATCTCCCTGGTTGCAAAAGTTTTCAATAACTGTAAAGACAGTCATCTTTAACGACCAAGCCCTTCAATACTAATTTTACGTTATTCTTTTTGTTTACATCTTCTTCACTGCATACCATTTAACAATAACAGAAGACAACTTCAGTAAAAAACCCCTATAGAAGTCTATGTGATCCATTACTTCCATAAATACCGTGAGTCAGTACACTCTGATTCAGTATCTAATGCTGTATCTTTACTGTATCTTATATTATTCTTCCTAGCCCACATTTGTTTTCTAGTGAGCAATTATGTGGTGCTTAGCTGCCTGCTGTGGTTAAACCACAACATTACCCTACAATTATTTCTGTTGCAGCTGGACCTCCTCATGGCCTGAAAACACAGAAGCAGAAGAGCTTGACATGCACAAAAATCAGGCAAACAAGACGTTGAGACACACACTGTAATAAACCAAAACAAAAATGAGTAATGGCCAGTTCAAGACATACATTCTGTGTAGCTGGTTTGATTTTATTTCATTTTTCCAGAAGATGGACTCTTAGAAGTATGCTGGCTTCTTTCATGCTTAGGAAAGTCTAGGGCTGCAAGCACTAGGGTAGAGCAAGACTGCAGAGAAACAGGGAAGAGGGATCGAAAATACATGCTCAGTGCTTAAAAAATTAAAAAAAAAAAAAAAAAGGAAGACTATTCAATGCCTGTTAATAAGCTTTATACTGAAAGCTTTCCTTTTAAACCCACTGGTTAAAGTGCTAGTCATCCACTTTCTATCCAGCCATTGCTCTTTCTCAAGCTCCTATGGCTTGAGCTAGACTGATCCATTACTTCTGGAAGAGGATGGGGTGAGTATGAAGCTTCTATGCATAACAGAAAATGGAATGTTATCCTGAGTATTACTGGAAGCTACCTTGAAACACTAGCAAAAGACTACCTGTATTAGGAGGTGTCTAACATGCTTATGGACTAAATGATAATTAACAGCAGCTCTATAAGATTAAGCACTCCAGTCAATATACAAAAATTATAGCATGAGTCTAACAACACACTTTTATCCCAATCTGAGTAAGCTGTTACAAGTAGTAAAATGATGCTCACTCAGCCCACATTTGCCCTCTTCTCAGATAAAATTACTCACAGTGGAAATTATAACCATGACTGATCATACACTATTATTGTAAATTAATGTAAAAATCTAGTCTCCCTCAACAGCTATGAAACAGCAACAGCATGCTCTAATTCCTGGCATATGTCAGTCTCGAATACTGACTTACAGGCAGAACTACATATTTTCCATCTAATATACAAGAGTTTTGATAGCTTACCTAAAAATCCCTAAAGACCAGAATAAAAATCTTTAACGTACTAAAAACAAGCTAGGACTTTCTCCAATCACCGAGGCTTTAGAGTGCACAGAAGTGCTATTAAAGTAACAAAGCAACTCAGCGGGATTTGCAACAGCTAATAGTGCCACTTGTTCATTCTGTATGTGTACCTCAATCCATCCCAGTTGTGCAAAATGTTAAAGCGGAGCTGTGTCCAGTGACAGTAGCTACTGGCTGCTACTGGTCTTTGCTCCTCCCCAGCTTCATAAGGACTGAACCTTGTGATAAATGGATTCTGCATTTGTGGGTAAAGACAGCACAACATCATCATCAGATATAATTATTAAAAATTAACATTAACTTGTATCTGTCCAGTACAAGTCTTTCTTTTTTTTCCCAGGTACAAATTTCCTCGTGCTTCACCCCAAAGAACGTACTAAAGGCTCAAGACAAAAGTCATAAGAGACAAAAGACTGGGCATCGTTTCCATCTCTGCAAACTGAAGTTTGACACACTATCTTGAGGACTTGTTGAATCTGCAAATTACTTCACTGATCAAATGTGGGAACCAAAAGCAACCAGCAAACAGCTTGGGTTCATACACAGTTTTGAAAAATGCATAGTATGAAAGGGGCCACAAGCAGCTGGCAATCAACTGGAAATGCAGAAGGTACGTTCTGCCCTACACATAGCTCATTCCATCTGTCCCTTACACATCTTTCCACTCCCCTGACTTGCAGTCAAGCCTCAACTGTCATCCTGCACCTGAATCAAGCAATCTTTAAATCAAGACTCATGGGCAGTATAATGAATAAGAGTTGGGTAAAGTTTACCCTCATTCATAAAACATTCTCATTCATTTTAACTGACTGCCACTTTTGAAAAGCATATTTGAAAAAAAATTCAACAAGTCCGAACTATAGTGCACACACTCAGCAATGTAAAACAATAGCTTTTTTATTCCTTTGGTTTTAGTTCTCAAGGCACTAACTTTTGACTGAACACTTTAAATGTGTTTTATGAGCAATGAACATATACTGCTGGTGTGTTCGGAAGAAATCTTTCCACTGATTGGGAGATGAGTTTCCTCTTATTACATGAAGTAAGAAGCTTCCTGCTTGTTGTGCTTTCCTCTATTTGCACTTACCCATAGTTCTGTCATGCAGCCACTCACAGGAATCAAGGTTTTTGCATACTTGAAAATAAAATAATATCTTCAATATTACCTGCTACATATTTTCAGGAAGCAGTAAAACCGGCAGGGACAACCAGTTAAGTTTTATGTACAAATGTGAAATCGACAACGAAAATCAATCGAGTTCATATCTTTGTTCCATTAGCCTAGACTGCTTAATGCATTCTACATAAAGATTATGAGGTATAATGAACTTTAAAAGGAATTGTCACAAGCAGCACCAGGTTTAATCTACAAAAAAATACACATATATATAGACATATTTAAAAGAATTGCCCAGCTACATATCTGAATTTATTAACTTTTCACCCAACTGTGTATATTTATTAGCAACATAGGTCTACGCGTAAGTGATGTGAATTAAAAATCAGTTAGGCCCAAAGGACAAAACACTATGCTACTGACTCATGAATAACTGAAAAACAAGCAAGGCTCTCACATTTCGTTTTTAATATGTGGTGCCAACAGAAATAGCAGGCTGTACATGCTGCAGGTGCCCAAGCCACCGTTCTGAAAGCATAGATAAGTTTTATAGGAAGCAAGACATGCAAAACAAGCATGAATATAGCAGAGAGCCACTTGTCTCACTAAAGAAATTAATAACCCCATTATCATTCCCAGTACACTTATAAAATAACTTATCAGATATATATTAAGAGAAGAATATTTACTTGCATTTGTCCCAAAAGCATTAGTACTGTTCTTCTTGTATCATAGAAACATAGAATTGGGTTGGGTTGGAAGGGCCTTAGAGTTCATCTTGTTCCAATCCCTCCTACTGTGGGCATGGACACCTTTCACTAAACCAGGTTGCTCAGGGCCCCATCCAGACTAACATGGAACACTTTCACGAATGCAGCATCCACAACTTTTGGGCAACCTGCTCCAGTGCCTCACCACCCTCACAGTAAAGAATTTCTTGCTAATATCTAATCTAAAGCTACCCTATTGCAGTCTGAAGCCATCACCCCTTGTCCTATTCACTGCATGCCCTTGGAAAAAATCCCTCTCCAGCTTTTTTTAGGCCCTCTTTGGGTCCTGGAAGGCGGCTCTAAGGTCTCCCTGAAGCCTTCTCTTCTCCAGGCTGAACAGCCCCAACTCTCTCAGCTTGTCTTCAGGAGAGATGCTCCAGCTCTCTTCATGTGCCCTCTTCATGGTCCTCCTCTGAACTTGCTCCAGCAGCTCCACTTTCATATCTTCTCTATCATTTTACTTTTCAAGTTTCTTTTACATAGCTTACTATTTAACATGTTTAAAGTACTCTTCATTTCTTCCATTTAACCAAGGCATTTAAATTGCAAGATTTATTCAGTATTTTACAGTGCACTCCTGTATTAGCAGTGCTGGGATAGTATAAAATCCGGGTTTACTGAAGTTGCCCCTTGAATTTGTTGTTTGGCCTTGAGTAAATCACTTCTCTGTCACTGAAAATTATTAATGTAATTTTCATTTATAGATGAAAGGCTCTACAAAACTACTAACCATTAATCACAAATGCTCCAGATAAAGTTTAGTTAATAACAAGGTACAAGAAATCAAAGTATCAACTTTAAGAGAACTGGATTCTCTTAATCAGCTTCATATTGCAAGTAAGTATGCCGACATAAGCATGATTACAAAATAAAAATGAAACATACCACTCCAGGTTTACAAGTTTCTACTTTTACAAGAGGTCCAATTTACATCTGAAAGGTCAGTGGGAACACCCACAAAAACTTTTGAAGCAGAGATGATAAAAAACCTTAGTAACTATGTAAGAGAATAATATTAATTTTGAAAGAGAATCTACTGGGCATGATCAGAAAATACAACAATAGTTTTCAACTCTGCAACTTGTCAGGCTTCAATAGTGAAACACAGGCAGATCTTCAGCCAGATATAAATGCTGCCTTACTGTGAACAATGACAGGTGGAGAAAAAAAAAGTCTGAGGATAAAGTGTGCATATCCACATCATATCAGATGCAGGAGCCACTGGTCACATCCACTAGTGCTAACAGAAAATCTCTGAACCCAGAAGAGAATCATCTTCATCAACACCATGTGAAATTAATGAAGTTAAAGTAAATGGCCAGCATGCTGGCAAATCAAACTGGTTGTTGACACAGCTAAAGAATAGCGGATAAGAAATAATCATCAGTGTTGCTCAAGTAATTACTGAGCTTTAAGCCACTCTTAACAATTGAGAAAAAAGTGATGAGCATTACACTGGGAAAGTAGATTATTAACAAGGCATTGTAAGATTTGTAAAATAATTACATATTACGATGGATAATTAAAACACCTACCTATATAAGATTACATATCAACAAGAAAATTATTGTGGGGAACAAAACCCAGGATCAGCATCGTAAACCCTTATAAACTGACTAGAATTTGAGGAGCTCCACAGTACGGCAGTTAATCCAAAACTGGGAAGTTTTTTGTAAGTTCCCTTAAAACATCTGCTGCTGGCTGCTAAGTGACAAACAATGGCCTGGATGACAATTCATCTGATGCCAGGTACAATTCTTTCCCTAACATCAGAGTGAAGTCTAAGTGCCAAAAATTCACTTCTACAGTTCCAGAAATATTCTTTAAAACTTTCAACAAATTCCATACCTTCCTGAAATTCAAGTCTACCCTCCAAGCACATCATACAACTATACTTCTTGCCAACAGAAAAAAGAAAAACCCAAAAGCCCATTTGTGTAAAAGCCACATACCAAATAAAAATAACACTTATTATCAAGCAGGTACAATCCAGGTTTCAAGAAATGTGATTCAGACATTCCTTACCTGATAATTCAGAACCAAAACATCCTGACTGTACGTGGGTCTACGGGTTAAATACAACAGCTCACTCGGAAGGTGGTGACAGGAGAGGTCTGTTACAGACCAGCAGCTCAAACTACAGAACAGCAGGACTTTTTTCGTAAGCCCATATTTTTAATTTGCTAAAAGAAAAATGTCAAACTGAAGTCTTTAATACTGAAAACTAATATCTCAGGATCTTAAGCTGCCAACAAGTAAAAACATTCGTTTTAAAAATTAGCAATGGTTTTCGAACAGCATTCACCATAACCAACAAAGAGAAATTATAATATATTCCATTATAACAGCTAAAATGAGTAAGTCACTGTGGCAGAAATAGGGCATAGTCTAAGAATTACTGATCGTGATAGATTACATAGCCAGATAGAGATTACTGACATTTATGTAAACATACAAGGCACATAGATGCTCATATTCCTGAGTTTTCAAAATTTCAGAAGCTAAAAAGTGTTATGACCAAAACTAATCAGGAAGAAAAATCTTAGACAGAAAAACATGAAAATGGAAACTTCCTTAGGAGTGCTTTTATCTTTGGTGAGGCAATTCTACAGCTAACAAAAAGGACAGTTTTGGCTACAGTTCATCCTAGTTGCTTAAAATCTGATTTTTTTAAAAAGAAGTGTAAGTTAAAAAAAAATAAAGGTGAGATCAACAAGGTAGAATACGGAAGGCTGGATCAGCATCGACATAAATTACCATTGTAGAGTGTATCTGAGAGACATAAAACACCCACCTACAACACGACCAAGAGTGGTATCAACCACTCAACAACAGCAGAGGCTCTTGACTTGACAGAGGTGGCACAAGTGTTAAAAATCGTACAGAAGGATCAAAAATAGTCAATAAATACTTTCATTCTATAGTTGGAAAGATTCAAAATGGTATAATCGTATCACATTATATTGATTTTCTTTCCAACTCATTTGTTAAGCAGATGTTCCAGATCAGATGTTAAAAAATATTGTGAGACAGACATTTTAAATCAGCATACTAGTTAAACTTATCCCAGAGTCCCAGAGTAGTCAGCCCAGCAAATCTATGATCTGCTGATGTTCTTTTAAATCTATGTATTTTAAAAATCTGTATCTGTCTTTAAATGCTAGGGACTGCCACCATGCAGAGGAGTGAAAACACAGTGTCAAAGGGACACATCAAGTTTTAAGGCAGTCTCATATGATAGAGAATTCAGATGAGATAACAAGAACCAGTGAAAGACAGATGCATTCAAATGTATTCAAACAGTAATTGCATGCCTTATTTTTAAATAGTGGCAAAGATGAATCACTGAAACAAGTCATCCAGAAAAGTAAATGGTGGATTCTCACTATCTTGATACACTTAAAAAAAAAAAAAAAAAACAGCTCAGCCAACTAGAAGTTCAGAAATCAAACTCACTGAGACAAAAACTGACAGTGTAGTACATTTAAGGTGAAACATTCATGTATTAAGATAGATGCAATACTAAATGCAAGTCACTTTAAGCAAGAACACGAACTTTTCACATACACGGCTAGATTAATTAACAGTATGGTAATAATGGTCTTTAATAAACCTAAAATAATGATTTGCTAGCCCATCAACACAACCAAAAGCCTCTCAAACTAAATGGTACAGAAAAAAAAAGTTGGTGTTTTTTAAACAGAACACCATGACACTGTCTTATTTCTCCTCTGTTCAGTTCAGTATCAGAGACATGTGATTCTTCTAAGTATTTTCAAACGATTTCCAACAAACTTCAGGTCATGTTATGACTCAGTGCTTTTGGAAAATCTACACCTAACCATTAACAGGGACAAAATATCCGTTTCTATTCTGTTTGGTAATTCATCAACTTTTATCCAAAATAAACTCTAGATGTTTAATGTTCGCCTCCAAGGTCTGGATGTACTTTGACTAACTGCTCCAGCTTGCCTCTTGCTTGTTTCAACTTTCAGAGTACAGATACAGTCAACCATTTCTCCTCAAAGACTGTCATATATGGATTCCCATAAGATTTAGAGTAATCGTGCTCCTTTCTATTTAACATCATTAAAAAGAGTAGGAATTATCAGATTATAATGGGCAGACATCAAACTGCATCATTTTCAAGTTCTTTTTGTAAAAGTAGTTAATCACAGAAGTTGCAACATCAGAAAAATTAAGACATTTGGATAAGGGATAAAAACATTCTTAAGTAAAACACAGACCACAATAACAACCTTCCTAAAATGGAAATGGTAGCAGCTGTGCCCCTTCTTTTGTGGGTCAAAATCAAACTTCAAGCCTCACTAACCTAATAACCAAACACAGGCAAGCAACTCCTTCTATCATGTTTATCCTCCTCCTCTGAAAGCACAACTCAGCTGAAGAGCTGTATGTTTACAGACTTCAGACTGAACTGCTTTGGGCCTTTTCCTGGTCTGAAAGAAAAAGCACACAAAACCTATACCTTATTTACTACAGAGCAATGTAGAGTCTAAGTCAAACAGTTTAGATAACATACCACATTTGCACTCAGCAGACATCACTGGCTCCTGATCTAAAATGCTCTTACACGCGCTAATCAACAAAGCCTCAAATGGACTAGCAACTGATTATCTCAGAAACTGTCTATCCTCCACAATTCTCAGCAACAGCTGTTGTCAATTACAGCAGCATACCTAACAGTTTAAGATAAGACTCCTAAGGATGGAGCGCAAAGTAAACTTTCTAAGGCTTTGTCAACAGAATTCCTTTCAAGGCCAAGTGTAAACCTGTTCTTTGCACAGCCCTTCCCCAGTGAAAAATGAAGTTGTAATAGCAACAACAACCCGGAGACAGCAAAGATGATCTCTATATTAGCGTTAAATCATAGGCAGGCAGAGAATGGGTAACACATTTCCACCACATCACATTTCTCTTGCACATCAAGGTACATACGAGGTACCAAAGTCTAAAAGACGCAAGTGCAAGCAAAAGAGAAAAGAACACTCCAGTAAAGCCAACGCTGTTACGCAAAGAAAGAAAAATGTGAGAGGAATGTTTTCACTTACTTTTCTCAAAGGTAAGTGCCCTTCTCGCAAGTGGTACAATACTTTCAAAAAACCTCTAAACCATTTCTGAGTGACAAGTGAACTTTACTAATACTGCAGCTTAAACACAGAAATTGTTTGTAAAAAATCAAGTTTGAGGCTTTCCTCAGATTTATGAGAAGGTGAAATGAAGCAAAACATGCAAGAATCTCATAATTTTAATTAATTGTTGAACAAAGCTACCACTACAAGCCTTATTTAGTTGCCTTCCCATCCACAAAGCTAAAGAACAGACCCTTGTTTTCATCTCATTAATAAAAGAATGCCATTAATATCTTTTGAAATGCTCAGTTTTCACAGGAGTTAACCATATCTGAAGTACCTAAATTATAAAACCATAATAAAATAGAGAGGGGGAAAAAAATCCACACGTTCCCAGTAAGCAGTTACATATAAATGTAGCAATTCCTTGTGGTCTCATATTTTGCTATGCACTGAAATTCACTATATGGCTTCACAAGGTATACAAGAGTAAGCTCCTGTTGTTGGCTCAATAGCCGAGTTACCAATTTCAAATCAGAAAATACACAAAAAAGTTCAGAAATTCACCAGGAGGAGGCTGTGTATGTGTTTACCTGACAGTTTGAAGCTATTACAACACAACATTAATTGCAATAACTTTAGCAATCGCTCCAATTCATATACATACACATGACTCTTAGAGTTACAGCATTTAGGCCAAACATGGGCCACGTGTCAGTGAAAAAAAAAAGTGTCTGACAACTGGTAATCACAACTGCGTTAGCTCAGTTATTGCATTAACAAAAATTAAAAAAAAAAACAACCT
Source organism: Empidonax traillii (assembly GCF_003031625.1). NCBI lineage: Eukaryota > Metazoa > Chordata > Aves > Passeriformes > Tyrannidae > Empidonax > Empidonax traillii. The sequence continues at coordinate 681,603 of NW_020955289.1, read as the reverse complement.
GGTTTCAAAAATAGAAATCATTATCCCTCACAATCAATGTAATTTTCTCATTGCAGAGTTTTAGATCTTACAGTATATTATTTCAACCTCTGAGTTGCAAATATAAGTGGATGATGATTTAGAGAGAGGTGGGATCTAGAACTAATTTAATGGAATGTTGCATGAACCTCAAATTCTTAAAATCTTTTCAATAGCAACAATAGGCCCACATAATTGGAATATATTTTGGAATCTTGAGGTTTCACAGAGGAAAGTATTATCAGCAAATAGCTGAATTAGTGTGTGACAAGTAACAGAACTGACAAATAAGAACTTTAATGAAGTTTCACTGGTCTGACGAGACTTATGTGGTGCTTTTTAACCAAGTTTCAGAGTGCTTTGTAAGGGAAGGTAACCAAGATTACTGAGAGTAAAGTGGAGAATGGATGCTGTGGAGCTGAATGGCATAACTAGAAATGTATTCTTGCCTCTCAGTACATTTCAGAACATGATTCTTTCACATGTCTATACCACCAAAGCAATGCTATGCTAGTACGATGGAACTGTCTCTTAAAAGCAGACCATAAAGCTTCTAGGATATGTAATACCACAGGACATGTAGCTAAACTAAGCTACTGATGAGTATGTTTTAGCAACCTAAGCATATAAAATTCTCAAACAGCTAAAATATGCTAACTGCAGCCCTTGCACTAAAATGCAAACTTGTACACCCCTTGAACTCCTGTATCCTAAAGAAAAACGTGTGATGGTTAAACATCTACCACTGATGGCAATGAACTGGACAGCTAGCACAAACTGAGCCAGGCAGGTGAGAACAGGGAGGAAGAGAGGCTCTGGGACAGGAACACTGGAGCTCCTAAACGCTCCTAACACGCTGCTCCTAAAAACTCTCTTTTCAAGGCCTGGAGGAAAAAAAAAATAAACACGAAGACCTTCAACTTCCCTCTTCTGCCGCCGGAATCACCAACAACAATTTAAAAAAAAAAAGAAAAGAAAAAGAAAAAAACAACCCAAAGGGAAAAACCTTGTGACAAATCTGCTTCCTCCTCCCTCCCTGCTCTCACCTCCCAGCAGCGAGGCTCTGGCTACACAGCTGCCCGCCGGGAGCACCTGCCCTGGGCACGCCCCGGGCCGCCGCCGCCGCCGCGGCGGGAGCCCCGCGGGGGGCGGGCGGGACAGGCCGGGAGCGGCGGGGAGCGGGGCGCGCAGGCCTCGGCGCCTCCCCGGCCCCGCCGCCGCCACCCAGTGCCGACGACAGGGCCCGGCGGGGCCCGGGGCGAGGGGCGGCGCACAGTGGCTGCGGGGCGGCCGGCGGGGAGGGGGGCAAGCGGGTGAAGGGGAGCAGATGCTCTGGGGCTGGTTTTACCTGCTGCTGCTGCTGCCTGCAGTGGCATGAAGATCTGGCTCAGCCTCTCTCTCTCTCTCTCTCTCTCTCTCCCTCCCCGCCTCCCTCCTTCCTTCCTTCCTTCCCTCCCTCCCTGCGCCGCGGCGCACAGACCCCGCGCCGGCCCGGCGCCCTGCGAGGGACGCGGGGCAGGGGGAGGCGGTGGGGGAGGCCCGGGGCAGGGAAGGGAAGGGAAGGGAAGGGGAAGGGCTCCCTGCCCGCCCGCGGGGACGCGCCGTGGCACCGCCCCGCTCCCGTCGCGCAGGCGCTCGGGCCCGGCGCCTGCTCTGTGCTCCCGCTGCCTGATCCCGGCTCCGGGTGCTCGCTCCGGTTCCCTGTGCTTGCTTCCTGGGCCCGCTCCTTGTGCCCGCTCCGTGCACCCCGTGCGCGCTCCCGGCTCCCTGTCCCCGCTCCCTGCGACCGCTGGGACTGCGGGGCGCCCGGCGTGCCGGGGGAAGGGGAAGGGCGAGGATGGGGTTCCCCTGGTAGGGGGAGGTGGCGCGGCTCGGCCGGCGGCCGCTTCTCGCCATCCCCGGCGGGCAGCAGCAGAAGGACGCCGGGTCTTGAGATCGGGAGGGTCTGCGTCTCGGGAGCTTTCAGGCTCTTGAGGAAGCCCGAAGCGCTTGTTTTTACATAAAGCGTGCGCAGAGTATCGTTGCCAGTCACGCAATGTGGGGATGGGGAGGGGGGGGGGAGGAGAGGCTTAAAATTATTTAAGTGTGATTTAAAGTGAATCGGAAACATCGGATTCGGCTGGCTGGGTTCAGACCACTTGGGAAACATCCTCGTGGAAGGAATGAAGTGCCCGACTGGAGCCCTTGGCAGCCGGAGGTGGTGCTGCCCGCCCGGGGTCACTGGTGTGCCTCTGCAGTGGGGTCATTAAATTCCCTGATTTAAGGCAGGCTTGGATCGCTGGCAGGCGATTGAGATCAGTTTAATCAAAAGATCACTCCTTTAAGTTTTGGGAAATCCGGTAAACCTGCCATTTGCTTGGCGTTGGCCCTTAATGAGTTAAAAATACTGAAAGAGTGTGAACAGAGGACTATTTAGTATTGAAGAGTTCATTTTACTTGCAAAAAAACCTGCACGAGATATCTTGATGCAACAATTTGAAGGTGGTGTAAAGTGCCTAGGTTGCTCTTTGTGACCACTGTACAGTTTCTAATTACATGTTGAGGGTACACTAGGTATCCAACCTTTTGGGGCTCTGGTACAGGACTAGAGATATACTCCATCATCCATGTTAGGGGAAGCGAAATTACTGTTTGAACCTGAGTCTTGGAAAAATGACCCTAAAACTGGTTCTTTTGGCTATTAGATTATGCTTCAGGGCAACATAGGAGAAAAGATGATCAATCTGAGATATACTTTAAAATGTGAAACGAAAGTAAAACTTTGTAAGTGTAGTAATAATTACATGATGAATGAATGGTATGTAGTCTCTGAAGACATTTCTTATAATTCGCCTGATTCCCATAAAGGAAATTTTTGCTTTTTGGGCAATTTCAGGGCAAGATAATCAGCCTATCTGTGTGGTTTTGCCAAAGACACTTAGAGAGGAAGTCTTAACTCCATGTCAGTCTACAGATGTTTTTGATTCCCAGATGTTTGATTAAGAAAAGAGAGACCAAAGTAAGTTCCGGCCTGCTGATGATAGTGGTTTACAGCAATGCATTTGCATTTCTTGCTACATCAGATTGTTTAAAGTAGAGAGAGCCATTTAAAGTTAAGTTGTTGGTAGATTTAAACTGCTCAGTACAGAAAACAAATGAAGACTCCTTTCATGACCAAATATCCATTAATTTCAAACACATCGTTTCATTTTGTGTTTGCAGTAATTATTCTCTGGTTTTCTCTCCTTACATATATTGTGTTAGAGCAAATTTTGATGTTAAAAAAAGCCAAGCAGTCAAGTATATATTTCTTGTCTGCTAATACCATGTTTTGAATACTTGGAACAGCTCAGTGATGAAATTATGATTTTGTTTGATACAGGGCACAGCATTTGAATTAGAAATAATACAGCCATCTACAGTCAGTCTGTGTATATCACAGTGACCCGTCCACTGTAAAGACATGGAAATGCCTATTTTCTGCTTTTGGAATACACTTAGATAAGATACGCAAAAGTACATGTGCTTGGGAGATGAAATGGCAATGTGAAGAATTACAGCACATATTGAAGGTATATGTGTATAGATGGGACTCACTAAGTAAAAAATTGTATTGAAAGTATCAAAACCTTTTCTCTATAAGCCTGTAGATTTGTGCTACTGTTAAAAAAAAAAAAAGTATTCACCTGCCTTTGGCAGATACTCCCACTGTGTACGCAAGTCAGGCAATTGTGAGTTGTCTAAATAGCTACTGGAGTAATTATATGAGCATAGGATATCTAATTGTGTGTGCACTTAGGGGATGTCTTAAAAGATTTGGCCTTCTCAGTATTCTCAATATGAAAATTTTCCCATGGAAAATAAAAGCTGGAACAAAAGCCAGCAGGAAAAACAACAGCAGAATCTGCCAAAAGTAGTTTATTCTTGTTTCATTGGCAATCAATTGTTAGGCTCATCATAACACTTAGATGCCAATTTAAGCATGAATGGAGGTTCCACCCCAAAATTAAAACATTGTAAGGAGATTAATCCCTTTACTTATGCACCAATAAAGGGAAAAATAAATTCCAAGAATTATTAATTTCTGTATTTTCAAGATTATGGGGGGTTATTATCAAACTGCTTAGACTGTCTCAGTTTATGTTCACAATATGTCCTACTGCAGAGTGGCAAGTCAGGGTGTGTAAGTTTTGTATAGGTGAAGAAAATAGTGTTTCTTGTATTAGATATTGACTGAAATATTCTTAGGGCTAGAAATATTTTTTAAATTTTAGTTAGTTCAGCATTGCAATTGTGAAGAGTCTTGGTTTATATTTAATTACATTATTAGTAGCATTGTTTGTTTAAATGGTCTAGTCTGTAATGAAGCTAAGTTTTAAAAACATGTAGGTGGTATCCGTAGCAAAAAATGCACATGTTGCTTGCTAGCATTCTAGTTTCCAGTCCTTGGGAGGGGAGAGGGACACCCACTTTGGTTATCAGCTGTGGAGTAAAGCATATTACCTGCATATGAACTGATTAACGGGATATCAAATATTGAATCAAATGTAAAGCAAAAAATCTTGACTTTTTGGCTCACTTAACTTATGCAAACAAACAGAATATAAAAACTCCTACGAATTTTTAATATATATTAATGTGAATTATATACGAAGCATTTTATTGAATACATATGCATGCATGATCGTGTGCATATACAAATATATTTATAGAAATATATATACACACCTTAGTTGTATTTCAAGTTGTAATAGTGTCTTGTTTGGATTTCATATTTGGTCTGTAATCCAGGAAATTTTGGAATATTAGGAATCTTAAAAAAAATCTTGGCAAAGTTGTTACGACTACAGCTTCTCCCATGAGTTAAATGAAGCTACATTTCTCTATCGACTGAATCCCCACAGAGAAACTGAGAAGTACTTGTGGAGTACTTCTGTCATTTCTAGACTCTATAATGAGATGTATTCTACCCATTAAGAATAAAGTCTGCTTGACACCACTATTCACTTAATTACTCTCAAGTTCTGCTTTTGTACATTATTTAAAAATATTTACCAATCATAGGGGAAAAAAAAAGAGTAACAAGTTTTGTTCTGTCATTTTCGTTCTCCACCTAAGCCTTCTTGTGGAAAAGAAGTTAAAAAAAAAACCACTTTGCTTCTGAATTATAATACAATTTGGCCATAGACATTTACACCATAACTTAACTGAGTCTTAAATAATTTTTAAATCCTTCTTTTTAGTGGAGTTTAGGTAAGTTCTCCATGAACCTGTATGTCAAGTGGTAGGACTCAGTATAATTCTCCTGTCATTAATTACACTTCGCAAATACCTAACACAAAATACTGTGTCTTCTTCCAGTAGAGAACCAAGCATCTCCTGCTTTCTTACTAAAATAAATAGCTTGACATCCTGACAGTGATGTTAAACATAACGAAATTCATCACATGAGTTTGACAAAAAGGCACCACTTAATGTGTTCTGAAAAATTTTAAAGGAATCAAGGGAAGTGGAGTGAGCAAGAGGAATAAAGACTGATGAACAACTATTGGAAAGAATAAAAGGAACCATGTACTCCAGACTAGCTCAACTAAAATTTGGCACATGTGAGACTTGCTCTGAAAGATGTAAAGAAACCAACCTCCTGATCTTGAAACACACAGTGCATCAGCAGAGAGTCGTATCAGCATAATGTGGTGTACCACACAGCTGCTAGATGAGTGCATGAGAGAGATGGAGAAACTGGTTAGAGCAGAGCAAGACTATACACAGATTTAATGCAGAAGGGCAATAAGAAAATAAGGTGGATATCAGAAAAAGTTCATTCTAAGAGTATGCAAGAATACACTATGATTCCTATGAATATGAGTGTCCAGGGCAACATGGTGCCTTTGGTCCCAATTCAGGCAAAAACATCCATTGACACTTAAGTTCCATTGATTTCAGCAGAGCTTAAGTGCTTTCCTGAATCGAGGCTAATTAAGTGCATCACATACAAATACTTGTGTGCATAAATTGTTTACAGGATTGGGGCTTTAGGGCTTGTCTAAACAGAGACACTCAGGAAAATTAATCCAAATTAACTAAAGGTATGAATTTAAAGTGGATTAGTTAAACCACATTAAACCCCAGTCCACACTGGGGTTTAATGTGGTTTAACTAATCCACTTTAAATTCACTGTTTTAATTACTTTGGATTAACTTTCCTGAGTGTCCCTGTTTAAGCAAACCCTTGGTGTATTGAAAAAAGTCCCCAAATGAGTCAAAATTAAAGTATACCCCAAACTAAGTAAATAACAATTCTGCATTGGCAAGGGATGAAATCTTTAATTTTTACAATTCCAATGACTGTGTACCACCAATGTGCTGAGGAACAGCAGCAATGAGATCAAATATCAATTGGTGAATAGGACAATAGAACTCAGCTGTGAAACTCCAAGGTGTGTAGGAAAGGCTGGCCTGAGAAGAAGTGGGAATAAACCCCCAAATTTTCGAATCAGTCTTGTGTACTTCAGCAGTATTAAACTGCAATTTAAAAATAAAGATCAGATTTATTTCCACTTAAGCTGGCAAGACCAGTGAAGGTACTGTGATTGCCAATACAGTCTGTGATGGCTAGCAAGGAAGCCAAAACTGGCAAAAGAAGTAAGACAAGCCTGATTTGTGTAAATAAGAAACCATTTGTATTTAATAATAAGCTATTACTTCTGATTAGCCACTTAAATATGATATATAAAAAAAGCACTCAAATAGCAGTTGATATTATTATTTTGATAAATGAACACTTGTGTTCTTTTTGAAAACTACAGTCTGATTCCCAGGGTAGCATTTGTTCAGAGTTCTGCTGGAAGTGGTGGTGGGATTTCATTAGACTTCGAACTGGGGACCAGCACAGCAACCCTATTCTTCAGGTGCATTAAAAATTACATCAGGGGAAAAAAGTGGGATTGTGATCTATGAAAGCTAAGTGACTGAATAGATTTTTTTTTTTAAGTAGGTAAATAAATAAATAATAAACCATTGATAACTACTTATTTTGGCATGAAATATCAGACATTCATGGCCAGACACCCAGCTGGTGTAAGTGGGCAGATGGTCCTGTCTTTACTTAGAAATGATAAGTTTGGGAAATTTTGTTTGATTTTTTTTTTTATAAATTTAAGCAAAATCTGTTCCTATGCTGAAAGTGACAATTCTTTAAATAAAAATAATGTTGAAAAAGGTTAGTCTTTTTGTATTTAAGTTGTGCAATTCAATTTTGATTCTTAAAACTTGAAACTTGTTATGAGGCTAATAGTGTCTTTAGGTACACTGCTGAAAGTGCAGCCTGACTGCTTTCCAGACCTGTTTGGATATACATGCATGAGGCTGTCACTGCTGTGCTTCCATAAAATAAAAAAGTGCCTATGATTAAAAGAACCTTTACCCCTTATGGTAATATGTGCTCAGTGCTTGGTAACCACTGATGCTCACTGAAAGAGCAATTTTAAAGAATTCTCTCCCTTGCCCACTTGTTTAAAACTACTACAAAATAGTTTGAATGTGGTGGGAAAGATATGCAGGTTCTGGTAGACTTCCCCTGCTGCCCCTACTCCCTGCAGAGCAGCACGGCTTTCTCTGAGCACAGCCTTCCTCTGCAGTGTGACAGGTCTCCTCTCTAGCTGCTGACACTCCATAAAGGGAAAGAGCTAAACCTTGCAAAGCAAAAAAAGAAGCAAAGCAAGAAGGTGGGGAAGGAAGGAAGGAAACAGCACTGAAGGCAGGTGGGAGAGGATAGAGAATTTACCTGATCTCCAAAACTGAGAACAGAAGAGTAGCAAATTGAGAGTTTGAGTAAGTTTACCTCAGACAGCTTTTTTATTTTTGGTCTGCTGACCAGGTGCTTCAGTAATATTTCTTCCTCTGCAGTTAGCTTTTTTCCTCATTCCCTTTCCACATATAACTTTATGCTTTTTTTTTTCTGAAAATGACCCTAAACCTTAAAGCTGTTGTTCTTAAACACTAATGTGCTGTGCCAATAATTATTTTATACTGTCCTTTCACTAGCCTAGAACATAATTAAGAATGTGCCCAGCTCTTTGGTTCTTGATGTAGAAGACTTATTCAGCTTGATCAGAACAGCTGTGAAACTGTTGCTTGTGTGCACGTAAAGTATAGGTGGAAGTTAGGAGCAAGGTTACAGAAAAAAAAAAAAAGTAAAAGAGTCTCGTTCGTTTTCACTTTGATTTTTATATTTTCAGAATTTAGTTAATAAAATAATATACCCAGGACAGGTGAGAAAATACACGTTGGCTTTTGTTTATTCTGAAAATGACTGTTCCCCTAGTAAGAAGAACATGGTAGTTCTGATCCATGCCCTATTTCGGAGAACTCTAATTTAGTACCTAAAGGAGTTTGAGGGCAAGAGCACCTCTTTCATTACACTGACTCCCACTTGTTTTTTGCAACAACTAAGTATAAGCCCTACAGCAGCACAACTGTTAAGATTTTTATGGCTCTTAAAAAGGACACTCACAATATGAAATGAGTAAAATATACATGGAATAGTACCAGTTGTTTAGGGCACTCTTTTTTCCATCTTGCAGCATTAAAAACATGGTTTAAATTTTCTTTTTTTTTTTCTTTCTTTTTTTTTTTTTTTTTTTTTTTTTTTTTTTTTTTTTTTTTTTTTTTTTTTTTTTTTTTTTTTTTTTTTTTTTTTTTTCTTTTTTTTTTTCTGATAAGGTATTGGTGTGGGCCAGATAACAGCAGAGTAGTTGCCCTCTGGCTCTGCGAAATGTATACAGGATCCTCTGTGTTCAAGCACATTCTCCTCTTCTCTGGTGATCTGATGTAGCAGCATGCCTCTTCACCAGAGGGGTGTCCTAGAAAATTAAGGAACTCCCTCTCTAAGGTGTTTTCAAAATAATATTACTTTTTATTGCCTCAATTTTCATTCAAGGATTTCACAAAAGCTTTAAATATGTGAATGAATATTCAGATTAGCCCTAAAATATTTGTCAGTCATAGAGTAAAGTGTGGGAAGGATGAATTTACAAGTTCACAGCCACAAAGTCAATCAAAAACAAAGAACACTTCTGCTGAATTTATCATATCCGTTAACCTCATTATGATAGTGATTGTCTGGGGTGCATTTCAGTGTAATAACCGGTGAGAGATTGGGAAGGGATGAAGCAACTGTTTCCTCTAGAACACTTTATGCAGTACTGCCAGGGGAATATGATCTTATTTCTTTTCTCTCTGTAATTCTTCTTTTCCCTCTGAGTGAACTGAGACAACTGGCCCTGTTTCTCTCCAAGTAAACTTTTGTGGCGTTTGAGTGAGCCAACAGAAGACGGTGAAAAAAAATTCACTTTACCATTGTGAAGATCACTGAAGACAAATACCATTATTTACTTCTATACTTCTGCTCCTTTTTAACAGCTTTTAATTTTTCTGTTCATCTTAGGTAGGGGTATAAATGATGGTAAGTTCATGCAGGAGTGAAACTACAGAGACAGTCTTAAGGGCATTCATCTACACATAGCTGGGCAGGACACAAACAAGGAATAAACTAGTGAATATAAACTGGTTATACTTCTTTTTGCCTTGACTCTGAATTGTAACAATTTCAAAGTTGTGCCTCCTACGACAAGGGGATTGGAGCTAGGGACAATGGGATTGGCAATGTATGTTGTATGCTTTGACTGTAGCAAAGCATTTGGTACATATTACTGTAATCTTCTGACCACCAGCACTTATTTACATTTTTTCCAGCACTTGGGAGACTTCATCTGGATTAGTGTGTCTAGTTTGCAGTTCACTAGTACAGAAATGGTGTTGACACACTGGAGACAGCCCAGTGGAGGCCACCATGCTGGTAAGAAGGGCAGGAGAACACAATGGACAAGGAGAGACAGAGGGAGATGGGCTTGTTCAGCCTTAGAAAGAGACAAGGGGACCTCATTGTCATTTATAATGACAAGATCAGAGGATTCAGAGAAGACAGAAAAAAATTCCACTTGGAGTTGCACAA